>NW_024868410.1:0-103115 GCF_013358625.1 Macadamia integrifolia | reverse complement strand
CCCTTTAATGATTGTAGAATACCTATTTTACCCCCCAAATTAAAGAATAAAAACTAAAAAGTAAAGACATGTTCACATTTTAAATAATGGTTATATTTGGTATCATTTATTGATTTATTGTCATTTTTTTGGGCTTGCATGAGTGGGCCGGAATATAATAGCACATTTTAAAGAGGGCCTCTTTAAAAACCGGTTAAAGCCCGTTTAACATTAAACTTGTCCGTAGCTCGGTTAAGGCCCGACTAAAGCCCGATTAAGGTAGCCCGATTGTAATCCAAGACCGACCGACCAAATATAAAGTGTATCATGCCCTCAATAACTAAACCCGATTAGTTAAATGGGCGGACACGATGTAGCCTTTGAAAGTCTTCAAGCCCAATTAAACTCGACCGAAACCGAACCGGCCGGACCGATTGACACCCCTACACTAATCTATTGACTGATAGGGCTGATTACGTTGATGTCCTTTTCAAAGTGCACTTTTAGGGAATGAGGGGATGCATCTTCTCATTGTTTTGCACAGGGTTTGACCTTTCCACACAAAACCCTGTCTTCTTGCTTCGCTCCACTATCCACTCCCTCACTTTACTGTAAGAGCCACCACAAAATCCTCCTCCGTTCGCTTCAAATCCTCTCTTTTCCTCTGGTAAAACCATAAATTCCTGTGAAAACCCCCCCCTGTTGCTTCCCTCTAGTCAGTCTCTTTCAGCACGAAACCCTCTCTGCCTCTTCTTCCTATTTCCCTTACTCATCTCCTGCTCTCTTCTCTCACTAATTGTCTGCAAACAAGCTGGTTGGGGATTTTGGTTCCAAGTGCTCCAACACTAAATACACGAACAGGGCACGAACAGTAAAGGTTCGATTCTATCTCTCTTCTTTCTTTAGCTATCTCTGTGGATGATCTAGTGGTTGTGTTGGGTTGCGCTTCCCTGCTGATGGCAATTTTTTATTTTTATTTTTATTTTTATGATCAATTATATTACAGAGCAAAAAAAAAAAAAATGAAAGGGCAACCTATAAAAGAAAATAAAATCTCTCTTCATGATGCTATGTTGATTGTGTTGGTACCCTTTACCTTGAGTTACTGAACTGGACAGTTGAAGGAGGGGAAGCTGCTACACAAGTTTGTATAACAGATGTTTGAAGCAAAGGTTAGAAGATGAAGTGAAATTTTAGCAATATTCCAGTTTATGTTGCTCACCTATAATTTTATTCTATACTATCAGAAAATTAACCTTACCAAAAAAAAAAAAATATCAGAAAATTTATGATGGATTGGTGCCAGAGTATGGTACCCATATGCCCTAACTTGTTCTTGAAATACTTTTATGGGAGGTTCTTTGGCCTGTCAACAGTTTGTCCCTACCTAAAATTTAATCCACGTTGATGTATCCATATCAAACTTCTATTAGTTTCGTTTAGTGAAGTTTTGAAGAATTATGATAGACTGCCCTGCATTATTAAGGAAATTAAACTCTTATCTCAATACAACAAGTGGATCTTATATGAAAAATTTCCTAGTTAAGAAGTCCATACTCCTTGTGAGCAATGGCTGCTCTCCATAGACCATCTTCCCCTACCTATACAGTTATTTTATATACATTATTTATTTCATTGATTTTAGTGTCCAAAGTGCCTCCTTTGATCTCTTGGCTTGAGTACTACCCGTCTAGTCTACAAGATGGCCCATTGTTTTGCATGGTGATTTCATTCCTCCTTTGGGTGTTATATATAAGAAGGCCTTCCCCACACCACACTTCAGAGAACATTGGTTCTCAGTGTTAAGCATTGTTTTGAGTATCTCAATCCTATTGCTTTATGATTGTTTTTTCTGTTTATTTTTAATAGGAAATGAGTGACGAGGAGGGTGAATTTTTTGAATGTCAGCATGATTCCTCCTTTCTAGAAAGAGTGGTACCAATGGGCCCTTTTGGTTTCCCAAATCTACTGTTACAGAAGCCACAAGTGGTGAACGAATTTCAAAACCTTCTAGACAATACCAAGGCTGAATTGGCAAAGAAGAATGATGAGCTTAATGAATTGCGAAGTCTGCTGGAAAATACCAAAGCTGAATTGGTGGGGAAGAATGATGAGCTTAATGAATTGCGAAGCCTCCTAGACAGTACCAAGGTTGAATTGGCAAAGAAGGATGATGAGATGAATGAATTAAAGAAGCAAAAGATTGATCAAGATTGGAATCCTGAACAGTTCCGACTGTCTATTGTTGCAATCACAAACTCAATGAAGAGAGTGTTTGTTGACTTTGGTCTTGAGCCACCAGAAAGTGGAGACCCAAAGTCTGTGTTGAAGTTTCTTGAGATGCTACATAATTTGATCCTTCACAATGAATTCAATGCCACTTTCTTTGTAGCCGCGAATGGGATATTGGCCTCGATTACAAGTCTATTTGAGAAACGTAGTGGCTTAAGCATTGGCATGGAAACAAATATTCGTAATCCAGCCCGTCTTATTGAGAGTCTATTTACCTTAAAAGGCTTCATGGATTCCCACTTCTTTATTGATGGTAGTGTTATTGTCGAGGATTTCCGTCTAATGAACAAGGACGATCTCCCAATTATATTTCGGGATTCTACAGCAGATGTGGCAGAGCTGAAGCAGAAGAAAATAGGTACGAAATCAATGGATAACATCGACGAAAACTCCATCTTCTACGGGTATTTCAACATTCCAATGGTGGGGATGTTCAAGGGTATTTTGACGAGAGTTCATGTGAACTTGCCAGATGAGATCATGGTGAAACTTCAAGTAGGCAAACATAACCTTAATGATAAGAGGTTTTGGTTTGTCAAGGCCAACGGTGCAAGTATATTTCAAATAGAGCTTTTGCGTCCTGAAGATATCAAATTCACCCCTTCTCGGGTCTTAGGTGACCGGACCGACTATGTGGGGTTTTTCCGTAGGATGAATAGAATCTTTGTTAATGAGAAGGGGACATATCTCAAATTTGACTTTATTGCTGGCAAGTATTCAGGACCAGGAGCTCCTTCTGATAATACTGTTCTTTATCATATTAAGGAAGGTGTATTGTTTTGTCCTTTTAAGATGGTGCAATTTGATGTGAATACACCTACAACAGATATTGTGCAACGAGAAGTTTATTTACCTGTGTCAACCGCAAAACAATTTGGGGAGAATGATTCCTCTTTTATTGTGGAGGCAGCTTTGGGCCGCGATTGTGCTTTCACATTCAATGACTTCTGTTTTGTGGGAAAAATAACAAAAACCTCCGGCACTTTCCGTATGAATGCTCTTGTCAACTTGTTTTTTGAACAAAGCCAACACAGGGAGAACTGCTATGTTGATGCTTTAGCAACAACTTTCTTTGTTTTGAAAACAGAGAAAGTAAGATCGCGTGTTCACGATGATAATCAGAAGTCTCCAAAGTTTGTTTAAAAGGACCTATGGTTTATTTTATACTTTTGTTTTAGTTTGTTATATGGTAAATATATATGCCTGAACTGTAATGATTTCGTACTAGTTTTTGTACATACAACACATGCTATTATATAGCAGTATTATGGAAAATGATACATATAGTATTATATTGCCATATTTTATTTTATTTTTGCTAAAAGATAATTGTATTAAAAAAGAGGAGAAAAGAATCCACAACATCATGTATCTCAGGCAATTCAAATCCACGGTCTTGGTGATGAAGAAGACTGGCCCTGTTGAGACCAATTCACCGACAAAGCGGCACCTCCGCACATTGTCATCGGAAGCCAAGGGGGCAGCATTGAATGGTCTGGAAGATGTGCTTCTTCAACCGCCAAGAGCTTCTTCAGAGAAGAAGAGTGACAAGTACTTGAAGAATAAATACGGCTATTCATCGATGTTGGCTTACAGAACAAGAACGGCAATGGAAATTAGTTCTCACGAAACTACCCAACAACGAATCGAGATTTTGAGATATACAAGATAGAGACTCTAAACGAAGAGTTGTTGGATGAGGGGATGCCACAGACGAGCATGTCAGACTGGTTGAGGAAGAATGTAAGGGATGAATATGTGGGAATGAAGGCAGAGGCAGAGGTAGGGGAGGAAATGATGAAGATACCGCATTCCATTGAACAAAGGAGGCGATTAGAGAAATCGAATTAAGGGTATCTTGGGGTTTTAACTCGTAAGGGTATTTTGGGGATTAAAAGAAAAAAATCAGTTGATTTAACAGCGATTTCTAAAGGTTGGGATCGTTAGATAAAATATTTTTCTTGGAGGGGAGGTGAGTGATATTTTTGAAAAGATGTTGAGTTAAGTTGATATTTTACCATAGTTCAGGGAGGAGAGTGGTATTTCCTAAAACATAAAATAAAATATAATAAAATAACCAATTGCCCCAAACTGCTCAAACGAGTTCTGAATCCCGTTCCAAGAGTGTGGTAAAAGTAAAAAATCTGTAGATCCGAAATTGCTGAAACCAGTCCAGAATCCCGTTCCAAGCCTGTGATAAAAGTAAAAAACCGAATGTCCCTAACTTCAAGTTCTTCTTCTGATATCTCTCTACAAAACCACTCTCTGAAGGCTCTCTCCCTAGGCACCTCCAACCACCAAGCGCCCAGTCCTTTGCATTACCCACTTCTGCTTTTTCTCTCCTTGTTTGATTCGCTTGTTTTTTCAAGGTACGTAATTCTCCTGAACTTAAGTCATCATATCTTCATGGAATGAGGTTTTGGGTTATAAGTTTGCCTATGAGGCATCATCGTTTAATCAATTATTGCCTTTTAGTGTTAGGTTTATGTAGTTGTTTCTTCGCTTCTTTCTACATAAGTCACAGTGTTCTTTTACTTAGGAATAGCTTGCACATTCCTGGGAAAGATAATTATAATTAATGGTTACTGTGTGCTCTGTTTTCTGCAATTCGCTTCATTGTGATTGTTTTGAATATCTCAATTCCGTTGCTTTTTTTTGATTGCTTGTCTATGTTTATTTTTGAATAGAAAATGAGTTGGTCATCGAATGATAATTTTTTTGTGAACGCAAAGTTAGAGGTCTTCTCGGTAGACCTCTTTTCTGAACCATTAGAATTGACACAAAGCAAAGCTGTCATCTACGACGGGCCAAAGAGTGATGATTTCAAGAGGTTCTTGTGTTCTAAGAACTTTCGAGTAAACCGCCAGGGAAAGGCTATTGTACGTGTCCAAAAACGTGATGACGATGGTGAATTACTTGAATGTCAGTATGATAACTTTGTTCTGGAAACGGTGGTACCATTGGGCGCTTTTGGTTTCTAGAATATACCGTTGCCAAAGCCGCAAGCAGTGAACGAATTGCAAAGCCTCCTGAACAATACTAAGGCTGAATTGGCGAAGAAGAATGATGAGCTTCATAAATTGAAAAGCCTCCTGAACGATACCAAGGCTGAATTGGCGAAGAAGAATGGTGCACTTAATGAATTGCAAAGCCTTGCGGACAATACCAATGCTGTATTCCGACGAACTATGGTTGCGATCACAAACTCAATGAAGAAAGTGTTTGTTGACTTGGGTCTTGAACCACCGGCAAGTGAAGATCCAGAATCTTTTTTGAGGATGTTACATGATTTTATCCTTCACAAAGAACTCGGTGCCACTTTCTTGGTAGCGGCGAATGAAATACTGGCTTCGATAGTAGGTATATTTAACAAATGTACCGGCTTAAGCATTGGCATGGAAACGAATAGTCCAACGACTCCAGCCCGTCTCATTAAGGGTCTCTTTACCTTAAAAGGCTTTATGGAGTCCCGCTTCTTTATTGATGGTAGTGTTATAGTCAGGGATTTCCATTTGATGAACGAGGAGGACCTCCCAATTATCTTTCAGGATTCTACAGTAGATGTGGCTGAGCTTAAGCAGAAGAAGATAGGTACAAAATCAATCGATAACATTGATGGAAACTCCATCTTCTATGGGTATTTCAATATTCCAATGGTGGGGATGTTCAAGGGTGTTTTGACAAGAGTTCATGTGAACTTGCCAGATGAGATCATGGTTAAACTTCAAGTAGGCAAACATAACCTTAATGATAAAAGGTTTTGGTTCGTCAATGCCAATGGGGCAGGTATATTTCAAAAGGAGGAGCCTTTAATAAGTCCTGCAGGTATCAAATTCGCCCCTTCTTGAGTCTTAGGTGACCAGACCAATTTCTTAGAGTTTTTGCTTAGGATGAATCGAACCTTTGTTAATGAGAAGGAGACATATCTCAAGTTTGAATTTATTGCCTCCAAGCCTCCAATATTCCAGGGTTGGTTTGACAATATAGTTCGATATTATGATAAGGATTTTGTACTGCATAATCCTTTTAAGTTAGTGCAATTTGATAAGAATGAATGTGCAATAGATATTGAACAATGAGATGTCGCATTCCCTGGGACTTTCACAGGTAAAAGTGAGAAATATGCTACCTGGATTGTACATGAAGCTCTGGGTAACGATTGTGCTTTCAGGTTCAATGAATTCTGTTTTATTGGGAAAATAACAAAAGCCTGCAATACTTTTCGCAACAATGCTTTGGTCAATGTCTTTTTCGAACAAAGCCAGCATGTGCAGAATTGTTATGTTGATGCTCTAGCAACAACTTTCTTTGTTTTAAAAACAGAGAAAATAAATTCATACAACAATGATGGAAAGAAGGCTCTCGAATTTATTTAGGGGAAGTCTATTTGTAACTGAGATAGTTATCATTGTAATTATACTTCTTTCATTTTTTTTTTTTAACCCTTATTTATATCTATATTTTGTTTCTACATTGCTTTTATTGTAGTAATTATATATGTTGCCCTTTTTTTACACTTATTTACATTAATGTTCTCTTCTTACACTTTCCCCCCTCTCTCTTCTCTCGCTTCCCTTTTTTACCCTTTTATATCTGTTGTTCTGACTCCTCCTTCTTCCTCTTCCCTCATCGTTCTGGTATCTCTCTCCCTTCCTAGCCCACCACATCACGCTACCCAAACTCCTCTACCCGGCCCATTGTTCCCCACCACATACCCCACCCACTATGTGCAATTCTAGGTCCGCCCTATTCCTGCCCATACCCTGACATTTACCAGCCCCATGCCCCACCCTTGGGCCCTGACACAAACCCCCTCCCCCGGACCGGCCCTATCATTCAAGGCTTAAAAAATAATAATAAAATAAAAAATAAAATAAAATAAAATAACCAGAAAAACCAATTATAGAAGAGACAGATGGATGCCCTCCACCAGCAGAGCTTCTTCCACCTCCACTAGCAACATATGATGGAGATGAGGAGAGCGACCCAAGAATTCCACCACCAATGGTGATGACAACACCCCTTGTAGATTGGCTAGGACTCACCAGTGAGGCAGTGACTCTCACTTCTCATACGTTGTTCCAAAGCCTTGGAATATCGTCCTCTGCAAAGCGAACAAGGGGAGAACTGTTATGTGGATACTCTAGTAACAACTTTCTTTGTTTTAACGATAGAAGAAAAAAATCATTGATCAATAATGAAAATCTATTAAATTTATGTATTACGCCCTATAGTTTATTTTGTGTTTTTTTTTATCTAAATTTGTTTAAGTTTTGTTATATAATGTGGACAAACTTTGATGCTAGCCTGAGTTCACTGATCGCACTATTGTATTATCTCTTCCTAATAGGTTTCAGGATGGTTGTGCTTCAGGGGTTTCATGCTGTCCTAGAAAAGAGACGCCACTTCAGTTCTTGTTTGTTACAGTTTTGAATTTGGATACCGTTTTATGGGTCGCATACTTGCCTACTTGGATAGGTGACCATTGTTTCGGTTTTATTCTATTTTATTCCCAGCTGTCCAAATTTGAATGCAGTAAAAAAATGCAAAGGTTTGTTCGGACTTTAGAAAGAGGCACCTTATAGTTGTTGGCTAACTAACAAGAAGGTGCCTCATTTTAAAGCTCATCTCTCCTTATTAGGGCGTTCTTAGAACATAGCCAACCCGGGGTGAATGTCAGCATCAACTTCCCATAGGTGTAATGATTCTTCACGTACAATTTAATGACATGTCCTTTTTCTTTCATAAAATACCCCCTAAACACACTTAGGCACCGTTTGATAACGTTTCTGCTCTTTCTGTGTCTAAAAACAGTAGAAGCGGCTTTTCACGTTTTAAGAAACAAAAACGGATTTTTTAGTGTTTGATAAACATGTTTTTCGAAATGTTTTTGCAGACATATGCCACTAAAAAACCCAATAATATCATCAGATGCGTAAAAGGGAGAGAAGGTATGGTTGCCTCTTTTTAGGTTTAAAAAGTTGAGAGATTTATCGGGCGCAAAAGCTTTTTTTTTTTTTTTTTTCTCTCTCTCTCTCAAATCCGTTTCTAGAAACGACAAAACAAGTTAGACTTATTTCGTCAAAATCATTTCTAGAATTGTAAATAGGCGTAAATTTTGATTGATGTTTATAGAAACGGGTGAAATGGAACAACTTTATCAAACGCTATTTAGGCTGTTTCTCCGTTTCTAGGAACAAGAAAACGCAGAAACGACAGAAACGAAATGTTGTCAAACGGTGCCGTAATAATAGTAAGAGCCTAAGAGGGGCATTTACCCAAATTTAAGAACAGCTCTAGTACATGGTTTGAGGAATTGGACCGGATGGATAAGAATCGGTTGGATCAATATTGGCCTTGAATGATCCCAACCAATTCTTAGCCATATTGATGGATGGAAAATTGATTTTAAACATTTAAAAGAAGACACAGCCACATTTAAAATCAGGAGCATTTTTGTTCGATCATGGCCGATCCAATCTAGTAGGCAGTAGACACAGCCACATTTAAAAGAAGTGGAAATGCGTCGGCAGTGGCACTAGTGGTTCTGTAAAAAGAAATCCTGATGAAATCGCACTTACTGTTTTCTTTCTCACAACTCACATGGCCCATACAATAACTTTTGAATTTTTCTTGGCCTTTTTTTTCACTCTTTTTCTCATCTCACCATGAGTGCTTTTGCATTATTAAAGTTAATTTCAAAATTTATTTCTTTTTTGCCTAACCCACAAGGTTGCTTTTGTGTGCCTAGCTAAAAATAAAAAATAAAAAAGTTTGCTGTTACCAACAGAACACTGACTGGAGCTAAGCTGAGTCACTTGGTTTTAGTAGTCTCTCCTTACTTAGCCCATTGACTGGATTGATCAACCAGAATAAGAGAATAGTATCACATATTTTCACCTTCAATTACAAGACTCATTGTAGAGAGAGGACTTTGAAGGCATCTTTCTACTACATTATTAGTCCATAGAAAGAAAAAGTAGCAAGGTAATAGAGACCTCCTCTTGTTCTTCATACCCTGCTTTTGACACAGTGTAGGATCCAGTTTTCCTCTTTAGCGAGAAAGATCTTTTAAGTTCCCACTCTAGCATCACTTGTCAGTTGTGACTTCATCTGCAGAAAACTGAACTGTTATCCAATGATGATTCTTTAACAGCTGATTGCAGCAAATGTTAGAAAATGAAATGAAAGTTTAGAAATATTCTAATTCCTTTAACTCACCTAGTCTAAACCATCAGAAAATTTATGATGGATTGATGCCACAGCATGGTACCCATAAGTCCCAACCTGTCAACTTTTTTGCATGGGTCCTCGCATTCGTCTTTGCTTAGAATCTCCACGTAGCCGACCCCGTTAAGTTGAGATAAGGTTTTGAATTTTGTTGTATCTTTATTTTCTTCTGCAAGAAAATGCAAAGAAAATATGAACTTCTGTTTGGTGGGTCTGCTGCACCTCCAAATATTCTTCATAGTTGGCTAGGATGCTGTCAAGTTTTCATGCAAATTACTCATCCTCAAGGGACCTTAGCTTGTGGGGTAATTGATTTCCTCACATTCCTCACCTCTTGACTTTTGGTATTTATTATTTACTATTTAATTAGTGCATTTAATTGATTCTTGTATTTTCTATCTTTAATAGATGGTTCGGTTTGGTTTTGGTTGGAACCGACGATTTCTAAACTGAAATTAGAATCAAGCCAAAGCAAATTATAATATCAAAATTAGAACCGATATAAAATTGAGTTAATGATTCGATTCGATTCAGTTAATTTGACTCGATTTTGAATTCGATATTCAGTTTCGTTTCAAATTGACATCCTTAGAAAGATGAACTAGTGTGGATAATATACTGCACACAATATTTTATTAATGCATGTAGGTGAAGTAGGAGCTCTACACAAGTTTCTTTTTTATACTGATTGTGTTTCTGTCAATGGGGGGCCACGTTTAGTTGAAACCCATTCAATGGTGAGAAAATTGGGTTATTAGTTGCGTAAGCTATAGTAGAATTGGAGGTGATTGATTCTTATTGAAGCTACCATGACATCTCGGTGTGAAAGAGAAATCATAATGAAATTACTTTCCTGTTCTCCTCACAACTCACATGCCCAGATGCCCATAGAGTTGCTTTTGAATTTTTCTTGTCCTTGTTTTCACAGTTTTTCTCATCCACCACATGATTGCTTTTGCATTATTAAAGTTAGTTTACGTGCCTTTTTCATTCTTTTTATTCCACTCATTTTTGTTGTTTGCCTTTCGTGGCCCATGTTTTCTTCTTTTCCTTTCTCTTTTTTTTTTTGATAAAGATTCTTCTTTTTCTTTCACGCGTTTTCTTTTTTACCTGACCCACACGTATTTTTTTTAGTGAATAAATAAATATATCAAAAATTAAAAGAAAAAAATTGAAATTACAAGGATAGAGACACTAAGCCCCGGACAAAACAAAGAGAGTACAAAAAGACCAAAACATCAAAAATCAACTTGTCAGATCATCCTACGATTTTTCAAGAGGCATCAGATTATTCAATCAGCCAAACAAAGAAAATAGAAGAAAACTTTATATGGTGACTTTTTATAGGAACGCAATCCTAAAATGATACAAAAAAATAATAAAAAAAAAAGAACAAGCAATGCACACAGATTTATAAGGTTCGACAGGGTTGCCTACGTCCTCAATGACATGAGATCATGCTTTACTATCAATAGAGAATAGGGTTACAACGCTCATTCTTCACACCTCTCAGTATTGTTTGTATTACAGAAAAAGAAACACTCGCTATAAATATATAGCGAAAAACTCTAATTGTTGAGACGCCTGCACCAGTATTTCTTGGATTAAACTGTGACGGAATACAAGACATCATACATAAAACAAAAATTCAAGTGTCTACCCAATGAAGTTCCTCGTCTTTTTTTCCTTAACTCTGGTGCTTCCTTCAAATTTTCTAGATCATCTTCTTCAATGACACAATCTAAGGAGGCTGCATGATCATTTCGCTTCGAGAGATACGATCTAGAGCGGTTGCATCCCAATGTAGAAACGCAACCCTAAAACGATGCAGAAGATAACGGAAAAACAAAACAAACAATGCACACGGATTTTACGAGGTTCGGCAAGGTTGCCTACGTCCCCAGTGAGATGAGATCACTGCTTGTCTAGGTGCTACACCAGTACTCCCTGGATTAAACTGTGACGGAATACAAGACATCATACACCAACAATCTCCACCTTGGCTTGAATTCTATCGAGCCTCCTGTAAAGATAACTTGTAGACGTCTTTATCATTGTACCTCATTAGAGGTACAAACCCGCACCTGTTTGGTGCGTCCCTCATCTTCAACAATGAGTAATATTAATCAAGTCCAAACAGGACTCGAACTTCTCTGTAGTAACTGGCTTTGTAAACATATCTGCAGGATTGAGATTTGTATGAATTTTTCTCAAGTGAATACTGCCTTCTGACACAAGCTCCCTGATCTTATGAAATCTCACATCAATATGCTTTGTCCTTGCATAAAGCACCTGATTCTTTGCAAGATGTATGGCACTCTGACTGTCACAATGTAACACTGTACCTCCTTGCTCCAATCCCAACTCACGAACTAGTCCAGCCAACCAGACTCCTTCCTTGGCAGCCTCAACTGCTGCCATATACTCTACCTCTGTAGTGGACAATGCAATTGTAGACTGAAGCATCGCCCTCCATGATATAGCTCCACCAGCCAATATAAACACATACCCTGTAGTAGACCTCCTCTTGTCTAAATCACCAGCATAATCAGAATCAACATAACCTGCCAATTCTGTAGAACTTCCCTTGCCACTGAACATAACACCTATATCTTTAGTCTTGCTTAAATATCTGAAGATCCACTTAATTGCATTCCAATGCTCCTTCCCTGGATTACTCATGTATTTGCTAACAACACTGACTGCATGAGACAAATTCGGCCTGCTACAAACCATAGCATACATGAGACTCCCAACTGCGCTAGCATAAGGGACTTGAGACATCTGCTCCACCTCCTCATGTGTTGTAGGGCATTCCCTTTCAGATAACTTGAAGTGGCCAGCTAACGGAGTGCTAACCGGCTTAGCCTTTTCCATATTGAAACGCTCTAGCACCTTTTCAATATACCTCTTCTGAGTTACCCAAAGTTTTCCTGCATTTCTATCTGTAAGGATTTCCATGTCAAGGATCTTCTTAGCGGCACCAAGATCCTTCATCTCAAATTCAGCACTCAACAAAAACTTCAAAGAGACTATATCATGTTTGTTCTTTGCAGCAATGAGCATGTCATCAACATAAAGAATCAACAAAATAATGGAATTATCACTTGACACTTTATAATAAACACAACTATCATACTCACTTCTTGTATAGCCAATCTTCATCATGTGGGAATCAAAGCGTTTGTACCACTGCCTAGGAGATTGCTTAAGGCCATAAAGCAACCTATTAAGCAGACAAACATGGCATTCCTTTCCCTGTACCTTGAAACCTTCAGGCTGCTCCATGTAAATCTGTTCCTCCAAGTCACTATGAAGAAATGCAGTTTTCACATCAAGTTGTTCAAGCTCTAAATCATACATGGCCACCAAAGCAAGTAGTACCCAGATCGAAGTGTGTTTCACCACTGGAGAGAATATTTCATTGTAGTCTATCCCCTCCTTCTGTGCATAGCCTTTGGTTACAAGTCTGGCCTTATACCTTTTACTCTCTTTCTCAAATGCTGCATATTTCTTACGAAAGATCCATTTACACCCAATGATTTTTCTTCCCTTGGGTTTTTCCACAATCTCCCAAGTCTTGTTCTTCTGTAGAGATTCTATTTCCTCCATCATAGCTGTCATCCATTTATTATACTATGCATCACTCAAAGCATCATGGTAGGAAGATGGATCACCTGTACCTATAGTGAGGGCATAGGCAACCATGTCCTCAAACCCGTATCTCATAGGTGCTTTGTGAGTACGCTTCCCTTTACCCTTTGCCACAATATAGGGAACTTCTACTGCTTCCTGTTGTCCTGGTAAGTCACTTGATGACTCATTCTCTCTTGTTATTTCTAACTCACCTAACTCCACCTGCACAGTAGAACCTTCTTTATTTTCATTAACTGCTTGTGAATTGTTATTTGACTTCACTATATGAGACTCATCAAACACAACGTCTCTGCTAACCACAACTTTCTGTGAACTTGGATCCCACAACTTGAATCCCTTTACACCTTTCTTAAAACCAAGAAAGATACACTGATTAGACTTTGAGTCTAACTTGGAACGCTGCTCACTCTCAATATGCGCATAGGCTGGATAACCAAATATTTTTAGAATAGAATAATCTACTGGTTTTCCTATCCATACCTCTTCAGGAATTTTACAATCAATTGCCTTTGATGGAGGCCTATAGATGAGGAAACATGCCATGTTCACTGCTTCTGTCCAAAATCTCTTGCTCAACCCTGCATTCAGCATCATACTCCGAGCTCTTTCTAGAAGTGTTCTATTCATCCTTTCAGCTACACCATTTTGCTGTGGTGTCTTTGAAACTGTGAAGTGACATGTAATCCCTTCAGCTTTGCACAATTCTAGAAACGGCTTGTATGTGTACTCTCCTCCATTATCTGTTCTCAAGTATTTAATTTTCTTTCCTGTCTTCCTTTCTACCTCAGTCTTCCATTCCTTAAATTTAGTGAACACCTCACTTTTATGCTTCATGAAGTAGATCCAGACTTTCCTTGAGTAATCATCAACAAAGGTCACGAAGTATTCTATCCCACCTTTAGATTTTATTGTTGAAGGACCCCATACATCGCTGTGTACATAATCAAGCACCCCTTTACCCTTATGTTTTACAGTTTTGAAACTAACATTGCACTGTTTTTCGAACACACAATACTTGCAGAAGTTCAGTTTACAAGTTTTGACTCCCTTCAACATTTTCCTTTTATGAAGCTCCATCAATCCTCTTTCTCCCATATGTCCTAACCACATATGCCACAGATAGGTATCATCTGTATTAAATACTACATCTGTAGTCACAGATACTCTACCTATAACTGTGCTCCCTATGAGTCTGTATAGGTTTCCTGCTAACTGTCCCTTCATGACAATCATTACACCCTTAATAACTTTGAGAACTCCACCTTCTGCTATGTACTTGCAGCCATTTGAGTCAAGTGCCCCCAAAGATATTAAGTTTTTCCTTAATTCTGGTACATGTCTCACATCTGCTAAGGTTCTTACTATCCCATCAAATATTTTGATTTTGATAGTGCTTATCCCAATGGTCTTGCATATGGCATCATTCCCTATTAGAACAGACCCACCATTATATGGTTGATATGTATTAAACCAATCCTTATGTGGACACATGTGATATGAACATCCAGAATCTAAAATCCAAGAATCAGAAGGTTGATTCTTACCTGATGATATAAAGAGTACATCTCCATCATCTCCATCTGAACTGTCAGCCACGCTAGCTTCCTCAGATGCCTTATCTACACCTTTCTTCTTTAAGTCCGTCTTCCTCTTCAAGCATTCTCTCTTCATATGACCTTTCTTCTTACAATAGTAACAAGAGACCTTTGTCTTTGCCCCTTTTGATTTCGATCGTCTCTTCCCAGATCCCTTCTGATTTGATCTCCCTCTTTCCTGCTCCTTGTCACCGTCGAAAAAACCTTCTCCTTGAGATTTCGTACTACTGGCTTTCTTCCTTGTGTCATTGGACATGAGGGCAGCTACGACTTCATCCATCTCAAGGGTCTCCTTCCCGTATAAGAAAGTCGTTACTAGGTGATCATATGATTCTGGGAGCGACGACAGCAATAGTAACGCCTTGTCTTCATCCTCGATCTTAACCTCCAGATTTATAAGTTTACTTATGATCTGATTGAACATGTTAAGATGCTCTAATAGATTCGTACCTTCCTCCATCTGTAGAGAATACAATTGCTTCTTCATGAACAACTTGTTCGTTAAGGACTTCGTCATGTAGATGCTTTCAAGTTTTGTCCATAACTGCAGTGCAGATTCGATACCCACAACATATTGTAGGGCATCATCAGAAAGATTTAATCGAATAGCACTTACCGCTTTTTCTTCCATCTCTTCCCAATCTTCGTCAGTAATTTTTGCAGGTTTCTTCGACTTTCCCAACAACATTTTCGCCAAACCTTGCTATATCAGAAGATCCTTCATCCTTTGACGCCAGAGGGTGAAATTGTTCTTCCCATTAAACCTCTCGATGTCATACTTGACATTCGATCCCTTCCCTGCTATCGTGATAGTAAACCCTAGAAAACGGAAACCTAGAGCTCTAATACCAATTTGTAGAAACGCAACCCTAAAACGATGTAGAAGATAACAGAAAAACAAAACAAACAATACACACGGATTTTACGAGGTTTGGCAAGGTTGCCTACGTCCCCGGTGAGATGAGATCCTGCTTCACTATCAATGGAGAATAGGGTTACAGCGCTCGTCCTCACACCTCTCAGTATTGCTTGCATTACAGAGAAAGAAACCCTCGCTACAAATATATAGCGAAAAAAAAATCTTAATCCGGATTAAACTACAATTGCCCTCAAATAAAAAATTCAAGCAGGGGGCTGTGCCCCCCTACACCCCCTGCTATGCAGGGGGCCTTCTGCCCCCCTTGCAACCCCCACGACCTACTAACCGGCTAGCGGGACCGCCGTCCTGCCTGTCTAGGTGCTGCACCAGTACTCCCTGGATTAAACTGCGACGGAATAGAAGACATCATACACTAACACCCAATACGAAATATAAAGACAAGATTTAATACCACTTATTCTTCTTTTTCTTCCTCTTATATATATTTTTTCTTTTCTTCACAAATTCTCCCTCACTAAACCGAGTGTCATGGTTCGTGATTATTAAGGCATGTGTAGGTTAGCGGTCTCCTAAACCACATAGTTTGGGATCATCCTTATTGGGGAAGCTAATTTGATTCGTAATGCTCTCTTCCACTATATTGAGGAATACCATGACAATGTTTAAGTGAAGACTGCTAAAATGGAGCTTGTTAACGTCATTATAGAAACCTCCAAACCAGCTCTTATAGGAGTTGCTCCTATTATTTAGGATATACATCATCTTAGTACCTACTTTTTGGATTGTAATGTTTCACATATATGTAAAGAGATTAACAATATTACTGACTCTCCAGCTACGAAGGCCTACTTCTTGGCTTCAAGAATCATGTAATCTAGAGGCCATGGCCATATCACTTTCCTCCTCTCAATAAATTCATATTTTACTTAAGAAAAAAAAAAAAAACCCAAAACCTCAGTGAGAATCTGATTTTGAAGTATCTTTATCCCTACCCACATCAACAGCATTTCTAAGGTGACCCACATGTATTGCTTTTGTGTCCTTAAAATTCCAATTTTCTCATCCTGCTTTCACTCTTCCTTCTAAACATTTTTTACGGGAGAGGAGAGCACAAACCCCAAATTTCCGCTCTTCACTGTCACTGTTGCTTCTCTCCACTCCCTCACTTCGACGCAAGAGCCAACACTAACCCTTTTTGCCCCTTCTTATCATTTCTTCTTCCTATTTCCCTTCTTCATCTCCTGTTCTCTTCTCTCTCCACTTGTTTGCAAGCAAGCTGGTTAAGGATTTTGGTTGTAGGCGCACGAACAGTAAAGGTACGATTCTCTCTCTCTTCTTTGTCTCAGAGTGAGGGATTTTTGGGAGAAAGATCTTTCTAATAGTTCCTCGTCTACAACAAAGGCATTGGACCAGATCTGTGATGATAGGAATCTCACTAATCTCATAGATGGCACTTTTGAAGAAATTAGTCTTGTTAGATCAAATACCAAGAAACACGAATAATAAAGAGATAGTAGATCCGCACGACAGAGATTTAACGAGGTTCACACACCAGGGTGGTGTGCTACATCTTCGGGCGAAGAAGAAGATGATTCACTATGCAGAAGAGAGATTACACCCTAGCAGCGGCGAGGAAAAACTCGCCCTGAAACCCTAGTTGCATGAAACCCTAGAATACAATGACTTTCTCAACAAGCAACAGTATATTATATATACTCCAAAATCGTGGGTCGACCCATCGGGTCGCGGTCAATCCGATCGAACCATACCATGGGGGCTACGCCCCCGCACTACCATACGAGATCAGTGATGGGCTAGTGACTTGGGCCTATCGGCCCAACCCCTCTACTTCCATCACAGATCTCAGAAAACTTCTCATTTGAGTCGCCACCAAAATATGTCGGAGGGGGTCAATCTTCAAAACGAGTCAAGAATTCGAGACAAACTTAACAAGTCTCTTAAGACCAAAAACTGCCTCAAACCATCTTAAGAGTACATCTGAGATATCACAATTACGCATTCAAAGCCCTGCAATAGATCTAAGTAGGACCAACAAATGGCAAGTGTGTGGTGGCTGGACTGCCATTAGGGTTCATAGGCCTATCAATTAGATTTTGCTCAGCTGTTATCTTAATTAATATTTACCAAGTTTAAATAACCAAGTGTTTTGTCCTATCTTGGATACATACTCCCTGGCCAGTTGAAGATCCATCAAGAATAATTGATGTGCCAACAAATTAAATGACAAATTATATACTAATACAAGAAGATTACATACGTTTACTAAACCAACTGACCCATTGTTTTGCATGGTGGTTTTATTCCTCCTTTGGCTGTTATATATAAGGTCTTCCCCACACTTCACTTCAAAGTACATTGGATCATAGTCTTTAAGCATTGTTTCTAGTATCTCAATCCCACTACTTTGTAATTGCTTGTTTGTGTTTATTTTTTTAATAGGAAATGAGTTGGTCGTCAAGTGATAATTTTTTTGTGAACTCAAAGTTAGAGGTCTTCTCAGTCGACCTCTTTTGTGAACCATTAGAATTGACACGGAGCAAATTTGTTGTCTACGATGGGCCAAAGGGTGATGATTTCAAGAGGTTCTTGTGTTCTAAGAACTTCCAAGTAAACCGTCAAGGAAAGGCTATTGTACATGTCCAAAAGTGTGATGAAGATGGTGAGTTCCTTGAATGTGAGTATGATTCCTACATTCTACAGATGGTGGTACCTTTGGGCCCTTTCGGTTTCCCAAACAAACCATTGCCGAAGCAGCAAGTCGTGAACGAATTACAAAACCTCCTGGACAATACAAAGGCTGAATTGGCAATGAAGAATGATGCATTTAATGAATTGCAAAGCCTTCTGGACGATACTAAAGCTGAATTGGCGAAGACTAATGATACACTTAATGCATTAATGAAGTAGAAGATTGATCTAGACTGGAATACTGAGTTGGCAAATAAGAATAATGCATTTGATAAATTGCAAAGCCTTTTGGACAATACTGAGGCTGAATTGGCAAAGAAGAATGATGCACTTGATGAATTGCAAAGCCTTCTGGATAATACCAAGGCTGATTTAACGAAGAAGAATGATGTGCTTAGTGAATTTATGAAGCAGAAGATTGATCAGGAATGGAATACTGAACAGTTCCAATTAACTATCATTACAATCACAAACTCAATGAAGAGAGTGTTTGTTGACTTTGGTCTCGAACCACCAGTAAGTGGAGATCTAGAATCTGTATTGAGATTTCTAGAAATGTTACATGATGTGATACTTCACAAGGAATTCAATGCCACTTTCTTAGTGGCTGCAAACTAGATACTAACCTCGATTGCAAATATATTTGACAAACGCAGTGGCTTAAGCATTGGCATGGAAACAAATTGTCTGATGACACCAGCCCATGTCATTAAGAGTCTATTTACCTTAAGAGGCTTTATGGATTCTCACTTCTTTATTGATGGGAGTGTTATAGTGAGAGATCTGCATCTGATGAACGAGGAGGACCTCTCAGTTATCTTTCGAGATTCTACAACAGATGTGGCTGAGCTGAAGCAGAAGGAGTTAGGTGCAAAATCAATTGATAATATTGACAAAAAAGCACATCTTCTACGGGTATTTCAACATTCCAAAGGTAGGGATGTTCAAGGGTGTTTTGATGAGAGTTCATGTGAACCTTCCGGATGAGATCATAGTGAAACTTAGAGCAGGCAAACATAACCTTAATGATAACATGTTTTGGTTTGTTAATGCCAATAGGGCAGGTATATTTCAAAAAGAGATGTTGAGTCCTGAAGATGTCAAATTCACCCCTTCTCGGTTATTGGGCTATCAGACCAATTTCCTAGAGTTTTTGCTCAGGATGAATCGAACCTTCGTTAACAAGAAGGGGACATATCTCAAGTTTGACTTTGTTGCCACCAAGCTTTCAGAAGGGCGCGATGACAATAGCATTCTCTATTTTGATAAGGATTTTGTACTATGTGATCCTTTTAAGTTTGTGCAATTTGATGCAAATGAATGTGGTACTAGTATCGTAAAACAAAAAGTTTTTTCCCCTGGACAATACACAATTACGAGTGTGAAGTATGCCACCTGGATTGTAAATGAGGCTTTGGGTAACAACTCTGCTTTCGAGTTTAAGGATTTCTGTTTTATTGGGAAAATAGCGAAATCCTCTTGTACTTTCCGTAAGAATGCTCTGGTCAGTGTGTTCTTTGAACAAAGCCAATACGGGGAGAACTATTATGTGGATGCTCTAGCAACAACTTTCTTCATTTTAAAAACAGAGCAAACAGATTCGTGGATCAATGATGGAAAAAAGTCTATCCAATTTATTGATTAGTGCCTACATTTTATTTTAATTTATTTAGGTTTTGTTGTATAATATGGGCTAACCTGAATTGACTGATCGCTCTATGGTGTCGTCTCTTCCTAAGAGGTTTAAGTTTGATTGTGTTTTAGAGTTTGTTGCATAGTGTATTTTCCAGTTAATTAAAATCATCTGGGGTGTGCTGCCAAGCAAAACCTTCTTGAGAGGGCATCTAAAGAAAAATAATTCTCTTTAATTTCAATAGTTTGGATTCATTTTGTTGTGGGTTTTCTAGTACACTCAATAAGGGTTACCTTATTGTTTTATCTACTTTCCAAGGATGATAGTGTTATAGAAACGCAACCCTAAAAGCGATGCAGAAAGTAATGAAAAACAATAACAAACAATGCACATAGGTTTATGAGGTTCAGCAAGAGTCTGCTTCACTATCAATGGAGAATTAAGTTACACCACTCGTCCTCACACCTCTCAGAATTTCTTATAGAAAAAGTAACTCTTGTTGCAAATATATGGTGAAAACCCCTAGTACTGAAAAGTATAAAATTGCCCTCGAATAAAAAATTCAAGCGGGGGCTACGGCCCCTATACCCCCACTATGCAGGGGGGCCTCCTGTCCCCATTGCAACCCCCACGCCCTGCTTGCTAGAAAGCGGGACCACCGTAGGGACATCTTCTGTTTCCCTTATCAAGCAAGCCACAAGCCACAAGCCACAAGCCACAGACCGCCGTTCGTAGGTAGTATCAGTGTCCAATCCCTCAGTATTAGTCAGCGAGGGCTATTGGTAAATTCTGTCGAGGGCCGACACCAATTCTTTTTGGATTAAACTGTGACAAAATACAAGACATCGTATACCAACAAGTGCAAAACTCATATACAGACCCATGAATCTGATCCGACAACTCAGAGAAAGGAATGTCTAGTTTAAAACCAACGACATCCGTAAAGGGGGAGAAGGATCCCTCTTGGATTATGAATGAAGCTCTAGGCAATGATTGTGCTTTCATGTTCAACAACTTTTGTTTTATTGGGAAGATAACGAAAACCTTCGATACTTTCCACAATAATGTTGTGGTCTCTGTTTTTTCCCAACAAACCCAACAAAGGGAGATTTGAATGCTCTAGCAACAACAACTTTCTTTGTTTTAGAAACAAAAGAAGTACAACCATGGGGTATAGCTGATACATCAACGCGTCCAAAATTTATTTAGAGAAAATTACATTCCCCTCCCCTAGGCTATGGCCTAATAGCAAGTTCCCCCCACATACTTTCATAAATACCAATCCCTTCCCCTCTAATTTGAAAATTCTTTCAATCGTACCCCTTCCATTAGATAGCCCTGTTAAATCTCCAATTGGCTGTAAGTGGGTGTACAAAATCAAGCATAAGGCTGATGGCAGTGTCGAGCGTTACAAGGTCCATCTCGTTGCTAAGAGCTATACTCAAGAGGAGGGTCTTGATTACACTAACACCTTTGCACCTGTTGCTGAGTTTGTTATTGTTTGTAGCCTTCTTGTCATCGCAACTGTTAGTGGTTGGTTTGCCACCTTGACCTGCTCTCTCACAAATGCTGGTTATCACCAATCCAAGGCCGACTATTCTCTCTTTGTTAAATCCACTATATTTAGCTAAACTATTGTAATGATTTATGTGGACGATATTATTGTTGCCGACAACGATAAACTGGCAATTCAAGGGCTCATCTCATTTTTTCAGCACCGTTTTCACCTCAAGGATTTAGGGACCCTAAAATATTTCCTTGGCCTTGAGGTCGCACGCAACTCTAATGGTGGGAGAGTCATTGTTCATCTCCACCCCAAGTCGTTTGGATATACTTTCTTTGGTATTTGAGTTGAACAGTGACTCTCCCACCCTTTATCTTTTTTGTCTTTCACCCTTTTACAAGTCGGTCCCAACCATGGTTTCAAGTATTAGTCTCGTATCGGCCGTATTGAATTGGTATCGACTGAGATGGATCCCTGATCCCTGACTAATCTAGATCGATTATCCAAATCATTCCAGGAGTAAAATAGTAAAAAATTATACTTTTTAAAAAAAAATCAGGGACAAAATTAATTGATACCCATCGATTTGATACCAATACCGATACCATCCCCTAAATTCGTGGCCTCAAGTGTCAGACTCTCTCACCCCCAACTCTCCTTTAAGAAAATGGGGCCTAAAAGTCTTGTTTTATGCTTAAAGAAAGAACAAGAAGGGAAAAGCTTTAATGACATTACTTAAACCACAAGTTTCATTTAAAGTTTCACTTTTCTACAGCAAAATTTTATCTATAGGGTGTGATGGAGACGATAAAGTGTCAAAATGACCAAATCTGCAATGATGGGAATCTATAACGTATAGAATTTTCTATGCTGGTGTGTAGTGTCTCCTTTCCTTTTCTTTATTTAAAAAGAAAAAAGATCATATTTGAAACATTCTATCCTGTTTTTTGTTGGATTTATATATCCACTCCATTTAGTTAGGATAATATTTAGATTGTTGTTGATGGAATGAAACCCCAACCCGAAGCAATATTCAATAAACTCATATCGACTTCGATTTCAATTTCAATCAATTCTCTGTTCTGTATATGTTTTGACACCTTTAAATATATCTATATATATATATTTTTTTTTTTTGATAAAATATGTATATCTATAATCTATACAACATGCTACATATTAGGATCTTTTTCCTATTACATATGGGAGGGAGCACGTTAGTTGGCTAAGGTATAGTTGAAATATCTCCTTTTGTGTGAATTTTTACTGTGCGTAGATTCCTTTCCCATTTCCTAATAATTAATGGGAAGTACGTACGGCTTAACAAAACGCTTTTCCTTGCTTTTTACACCACTAATCTATTGACGGATAGGGCTGATTCTGGTGATATGCTTTTCAGAGTTCGCTTTGAGAGAATGAGGGGATGCATCTTCTCATTGTTTTGTACAGGGTTTTACCTTTCCACACAACCGTGTCTTCTTGCTTCTCTCCACTATCCACTCCCTCACTTTACTGTAAGAGCCACCACAAAATCCTCATCTGATTGCTTTAAATCCTCTGTCCTCCTTCGGTGAAACCATAAATTCCTGTGAAAAACCGACAGACCCCCCTCCCCCCTTTGCTTCTCTCTCTCAGTCTCTTTCAGCACGAACCCTCTCTGCCTCTTCTTCCTATTTCCCTTACTCATCTCCTTCTCTCTTCTCTCACTAGTTGGCTGCGAACAAGCTGGTTGGGGATTTTGGTTCCAGGTTCTCCAACACTAAAGACACGAACAGGGCACGAACAGTAAAGGTTCGATTCTCTCTCTCTTCTTTCTTTGGCTATCTCTGTGGATGATCTAAGTGGTTGTGTTGGGTTGTGCTTCCCTGCTGATGGAATTTTTTTTTTTTTAATTATTTTTAAGATCAATTATATTACAGAGGGGAAATATATATATATATATATATATATATATATATAGAGAGAGAGAGAGAGAGAGAGAGAAAATATGGGTAACCTAAAAAAAAATCTCTCTTGATGATGCTATGTTGATTGTGTTGGTACCCTTTACCTTGAGTTGCTGAATTGGACAGTTGAAGGAGGGGAAGCTGCTACACAAGTTTGTGTAACAGCTGTTTGAAGCAAGAAGTGAAATTTTAGCAATATTCCAGTTTATGTTGCTCACCTATAATTGTATTCTATACTATCAGAAAATTTATGATGGATGGGTGCCACAGTATGGCACCCATAAACCCCAACTTGTTCTTGAAACATACTTATGAGAGGTTCTTTAGCCTCTCAACAATTTGTCCGTACCTAAAATTTAATCCACGTTGATGTATCCATGTCAAACTTCTGTTAGTCTTGTGTGGTGAAGTTTTGAAGAGTCATGATAGACTCCCCTGCATTATTAAGGAAGTTAAACTCTTATCTCAATACCACAAGTGGATCTTATATGGAAATTTTCCTAGTTAAGAAGTCCATACTCCTTGTGAGCAATGGCTGTTCTCCATAGACCATCTTCCCCTATCTATACAGTTATTTTCTATACATTATTTATTTCATTGATTTTGGTGTCCAGAATGCATCCCTCTGATCTCTTGGTTTGAGTACTTGCCCTCCACTCTACAAGATGGCCCATTATATTGCATGGTGGTTTCATTCCTCCTTTGGGTGTTATATATAAGAAGGCCTTCCCCACATTGCACTTCAAAGTACATTGGTTCCCAGTGTTTAAGCATTGTTTCAAGTATCTCAATCCCATTGCTTTATGATTGCTTTTATGTGTTTATTTTTTAATAGGAAATGAGTGACAACGAGGGTGAATTTTTTGAATGTCAGAATGATTCCTCCTTTCTAGAAAGGGTGGTACCATTGGGCCCTTTTGGTTTCCCAAATCTACTGTTACTAAAGCCACAAGTGGTGAACGAATTTCAAAACCTTCTGGACAATACCAAGGCTGAATTGGCAAAGAAGAATGATGAGCTTGATGAATTGCGAAGTCTGTTGGACAATACCAAGGCTGAATTGGTGAAGCAGAATGATGAGCTTAATGAATTACGAAACCTCCTAGATGGTACCAAGGTTGAATTGGAAAAGAAGGGTGATGAGATGAAAGAATTAAAGAAACAAAAGATTGATCAGGACTGGAATCCTGAGCAGTTCTGATTGTCTATTGTTGCAATCACAAACTCAATGAAGAGAGTGTTTGTTGACTTTGGTCTTGAGCCACCGGAAAGTGGAGATCCAAAGTCTGTGTTGAAGTTTCTTGAGATGCTACATGATTTGATCCTTCAAAAAGAATTCAATTCCACTTTCTTAGTAGCTGCAAACGGGATACTTGCCTCGATTGCAAGTATATTTGAGAAACGTAGTGGCTTAAGCATTGGCATGGAAACAACAATTAGTAATCCAGCCCGTCTCATTGAGAGTTTATTTACCTTAAGAGGCTTTATTGATTCCCACTTCTTTATTGATGGCAGTGTAATAGTCGAGGATTTTCGTCTAATGAACAAAGACGACCTCCCAGTTATCTTTCAGGATTCTGTAGCAGATGTGGTTGAGCTCAAGCAAAATAAGGAGATGGGTACGAAATCAATCGATAACATCGACCGAAGCTCCATCTTATATGGGTATTTCAACATTCCAATGGTGGGGATGTTCATAGGTGTTTTAACAAGAGTTCATGTGAACTTGCCTGATGAGATTATGGTGAAACTTCAAGTAGGCAAACATAACCTTAATGATAAAAGGTTTTGGTTTGTCAATGCCAACGGTGCAGGTATATTTCAAAAAGAGCTTTTGAGTCCTGAAGACATCAAATTCACTCCTTCTCGGGTCTTAGGTGACCGGACCAACTTTGTGGGGTTTTTCCATAGGATGAATCGAATCTTTGTTAATGAGAAGGGGAGATATGTCAAATTTGACTTTATTTCTGGCAAGTTTTCAGGACCAGGAGCTGTTTTTGATAATACAGTTCGTTATTATATTAGCGAAGGTGTAATGTTTCATCCTTTTAAGATTGTGCAATTTGATGTGAATACACCTGCAACAAATATCGTACAACGAGAAATATACTGACCTCTATCAACTTCAAAAGATATTGGTCAGAATGAGGCCACTTATATTGTGGATAATCTGGGCAACAATTGTGCTTTCACGTTCAATGACTTCTGTTTTGTGGGGAAAATAACAAAAGCCTCCGGTACTTTCCGTGAGAACGCTCTGGTCAGTGTGTTCTTCGAACAAAACCAACATGGGGAGAACTGTTATGTCGATGCTCTAGCAACAACTTTCTTTGTTTTGAAAACAGGGAAAGTAACATCGCATGTTTACCGTGATAAACTGAAGGCTCCAAAGTTTGTTTAAAAGGGACCTATAGTTTATTTTATGCTTTTGTTTTAATTTATTTTAGTTTGCTTAACTTATGTTATATATCTGGTAAAAATATATATGCCTGAACTGTAATGATTTCATACAAGATTTTGTACATACAACTCATATCCCATTATATTGCAGTATTATGATACATATAGTATTATATTGCAGTAGACAAAATTCGAAGATCATATCCACATGAACAACATAGTCAAAAATAATGGCAAAAGATTACAAATCACATGAGAAATCATAGAATTCAGGTGGTTTAGATTTCGTGTTTCATATGTTTTTTTTGGTAATTGCAACATGTTGGTCACAGGTTCAAAACTTGAAAACAGCCTCTTTTGCAAAGCATGGGGGAAGGCTACGTACACTTGCCCCTCCCAGACCCTACAATAGCGAGAGCCTCGTACACTGGGTTGCAAAAAAAAAAAAAAAAAATATAGATTTTGTTCTCCTCCCACAAATGATTAGCTACTGAATATTTTTTGGTGATTTTGGACTTAAATATGTTGAGATGTCAAACCCGGAAGTTCGGAGAAGAAAGATTTGGGCTTTGTTGGTCGACAAATCCAGCTTTTGACTTGAGAGTAGGATGTTTAGAGCATCAAAAACATGGTACAGTGTATGAAATTCCATAAAGAATACCAAAGATCGTAGGTGATATCAAGGAAAAAAAATAAAAATTCAGATCATGGAAATGAAAAAGTTGGAAATTTTACACCTCAAATTGGGTGGATCAGCTACCACCTATCAACACCCAATCCACTTTGCCCACTCCTGATCATGCTCGAGGGATCAGTAGCAGATTAGAGGAATCAGCTGGGTGGAGGGAGATCTTGATACTGGGCGGATCTCCATTTTTGGTCAATCCTGTATCGGCATATCTGTGCAAAATAATAATAAAATGGTAAAAAAAATCTAATTTTTAAAGAAAACCAAGGATGTATTTATATAATCCAGACCAATACGGGCCAATTAAGATCAGAATCGATTGAAAGAAAACATTGCTCTGAATCGACATCTATGAAGATCGGCCAATTCAAACTTTGCCCAAATCAATTTAAATTGATTAGTGGCATGTAGCCTCAACGAAATAAAAGCTATGATTACATAATGATTTTTTTATGTATCTATTTCTCACTTTCTTTCTTCAAATTCTTTTTTTTTTTCTTGGCTTTCAAAGATAGTTCTTTTATGACTTGCAAACATAGTGACTAGTTTTTGGACTCTTTTCTTTACCTAGTTGGCTATGTTATGTTTTGTTTTGTTTTTTTTTATTATTATTCTTTTTATCTTCTTCTTAGTTCAATTTTCTTCACATATATTCTGCATTAAAAATCTCTTATTCTTTATCCCCTCAATCCTAATATTAAACCAACACCTATTCTCCGGCATAATGAACCATGATTGAACATTAACCCTATCCAGCCTGATTGAAACCCTCTTCCAACTATCCGTTTTGATTGGAGAAATTCAATCTGAAATAACCCCCCCCCTTTTCCTCTTCCAACTTTTTGATGGATCTGGTCAAATTCAACCTTAGAACCTTGACTTGAAGAAAGAAAGTACCATTGCTTGTTTTCACGGAGGTTGGTTCCAAAGGACTCCCTCTTGTAGAGATTCAGACACTCATACTAGAAACATCAACATTCTTCCATTTTCTTTCAGAAGAAGGGGAAGACATAATCATATTCCCTTCTAAAGCCAGGTGGCACAAGCAAAAAGGTTTCTTATTTTACAGCCAAATTAGGGTCAATCAGCCACAAATTTGTTAATTAATTAAGGAACCCAGGCAGTGTAATTAGTTGGCCAACTGGTCTGAGAAGTTATAAAGGATTGCTTTAGTTTTAGAGGCCTGCGACATTAAATGATTCATGGATGTTCTATGAACAGACTTGATATAGGACAATTCAACCAAAAAGATCAAATATATCAAGAATAGTTAGTAATCCAAACACAGTCACGGAAAAAGCAGAAAAAGAAATGCAGAGAATGAGATGGTACAGAGCAAGCAATCTGAATTGAGAGAAATTAACAGATCCCATGAAGCTAATTCCTCTGGATCAAAGAAGTTATAATACTTCTTCTCATTATGTATAACAAAAAGCTTGACTAACACATTCAAGCTTTCTTGAGCATTTCGTCGAACACCACTGGCTCCAAATTTCCAAAGCAAGAGAGACAGAGAATGGGTCATGGAATGGGGTGATCCCTAATCAAACTTTGATTATTATATAAGTCTCTTCATTTGGACATTTTTCTTGTCAAAAAAAAATAAATAAATAATTGCCTGGAGTTGCAGAAAGAGAGAATACAAACCTAGTATATCTCAAGGAAGGTCACGGTTTTCCTTTTATGTCAGGTTCAGTCACCCAAGTACTTCTCTTCAAGGATCAATCGAGGCCTGAAGTAGGCTTCAACCACGTCGAGTCACTGTCAAGGGTTCTCAAAATGGGGATCGAATCGGTCCATTTGGTGGCCGACCCCGATTCCCGTTCTCTTTTTTTTCTGTCAAAGAAAAGCTTAAAATATATTATCAAATAACCACGTACATTACTTCTAAAACTCGGATTGTATCGGTCTGTATTGGCTGAATTGGAACGTTATTCGACTTTGGAACCATCAAGATGGAACGGATAAAAAATCTAACCCCAGAGCAAGAGAACCGGAAGATAGCTCTATGCAATCAATGGATATGGAATAGTGGACTTGCCCTTAGCCATCATGATCAGTAAGAGAAGATCGTGTGGGACGCCGTTGTTGCCGTCGTTGCTAGTTGGGCCGGACGGATCCCAATTCTGATTGTCCTGATCTCAATCCCGGTACACATGTATGGTTAAAAAAGAAAAAAAAAAGTGGTAAACCTGTCGAGGCCAATCCATATTAGGATTGAAACGCTATCGGCCTTGACTGATCTCGTGATCGTTCCTGAGTTCTAGAACATTGCTACATAATTTAGCAACGTTCTTTAAAATTAATTGAAAAAAAGAATGTTATCTGACTGTATTAGATACATCTTTGTACACGAAAAAGTGAAACCAAACTGTAAGAAAACACTCAAGCCACAACTATGTAGAAACCGCACGGGTCGAAAGCAAGGGTACTGCCCAACAGATTGCAAAAGGCAAGACATGTTAGGAGTATTGCATGCATGCGATTTATTAAGGTCTATATTCTAAAGGATCTCGTAATTATCTCATATATTGATCAAATTTCAATTTAAAATTAGCATATTATAAGTTGTTTTATCACCTTGTGAACTTGTATAAGTTTGATCCATTTTTTACCATATCATACATACCTTGAGGAGGGGAGAGGGGAGAGGGGAGAGGGGAGGGGAAATATCTCTAAGCTACTGGCAAAGGCTATGCCAGCAGCTGTTCTCTATCTCTCTTAGCCTACCTTTTTCTATTGACAAACCATGATTTACCTCCTTGATTGGTAGGTTCTCTACACCGCGAGTTCAGAAAAACTCTCTCATGCTCAAGTTGAAATTTGAATATTGAGATAGGTATGAGATTCTCTACAATATTAATTGACCTCTATCCCTCATATCTTGTAAACTTATGGAATTCTATCCCCCTCATAGGGGCTTATAAATATGGAATTCTATCCCCCTCATAGGGGCTTACCTCCTATATTTATAAGGACTGAGTTACTTAGCTCCTGTTGTCTCCCACTCCTCCACGTTCTCCTCCGGATTTGTGTATTGGAGGGGCAATATTCTGAATATTCTCCCCTTTCAAGGAGTTATAATGTCACACTCCGTTCTCACAGAACCAGACTGGTGACCGAGTTAACTCCTGTTAACCAAAAACCTACTAGGATCATCTGATGCAGTAACCACAACACAGCACACACACAACTATAGAATGTAAAGTCTGTATTTCAGCGAAAGTTTTGTATGTATATATCTGTAAATAACCTAATACTCTTAATACCCAAATTGTGTTATATAGTATATTTATATGTGAGCCCGTAGGCGTGATATATACACAAGAAATACAATTTAAATATCCAAAGCACAAAAATGGCAACATAACAAAATAATCAAAAAGAATCCTGGGTCGGGTATCACTATTGCAGTACTGCAACACAGCTCTCGCCCGGGCTCTTAGCACCATGCCCAAGATCTTCAGGGACCCACCGTCCTCAATTGAAAATTTTACAGTGAGTCCCGGCTCTAACTCCTCAGTCGGATAACCTGTAAAATTATCTAAAAATCAGGATTGGGATCTGTCCGGACCAACTAGCAACGACGGCAATGACGGTGTCTCACACGATCTTCTCTTACTGATCATATATCCATTGATTGCATAGAGCTATCTTCCGGTTCTCTTGCTCTGGGGTTAGATTTTTTATCCGTTCCATCTTGATGGTTCCAAAGTCGAATAACGTTCCAATTCAGCCAATACAGACCGATACAATCCGAGTTTTAGAAGTAATGTACGTGGTTATTTGATAATATATTTTAAGCTTTTCTTTGACAGAAAAAAAAGAGAACGGGAATCGGGGTCGGCCACCAAATGGACCGATTCGATCCCCATTTTGAGAACCCTTGACAGTGACTCGACGTGGTTGAAGCCTACTTCAGGCCTCGATTGATCCTTGAAGAGAAGTACTTGGGTGACTGAACCTGACATAAAAGGAAAACCGTGACCTTCCTTGAGATATACTAGGTTTGTATTCTCTCTTTCTGCAACTCCAGGCAATTATTTATTTATTTTTTTTTGACAAGAAAAATGTCCAAATGAAGAGACTTATATAATAATCAAAGTTTGATTAGGGATCACCCCATTCCATGACCCATTCTCTGTCTCTCTTGCTTTGGAAATTTGGAGCCAGTGGTGTTCGACGAAATGCTCAAGAAAGCTTGAATGTGTTAGTCAAGCTTTTTGTTATACATAATGAGAAGAAGTATTATAACTTCTTTGATCCAGAGGAATTAGCTTCATGGGATCTGTTAATTTCTCTCAATTCAGATTGCTTGCTCTGTACCATCTCATTCTCTGCATTTCTTTTTCTGCTTTTTCCGTGACTGTGTTTGGATTACTAACTATTCTTGATATATTTGATCTTTTTGGTTGAATTGTCCTATATCAAGTCTGTTCATAGAACATCCATGAATCATTTAATGTCGCAGGCCTCTAAAACTAAAGCAATCCTTTATAACTTCTCAGACCAGTTGGCCAACTAATTACACTGCCTGGGTTCCTTAATTAATTAACAAATTTGTGGTTGATTGACCCTAATTTGGCTGTAAAATAAGAAACCTTTTTGCTTGTGCCACCTGGCTTTAGAAGGGAATATGATTATGTCTTCCCCTTCTTCTGAAAGAAAATGGAAGAATGTTGATGTTTCTAGTATGAGTGTCTGAATCTCTACAAGAGGGAGTCCTTTGGAACCAACCTCCGTGAAAACAAGCAATGGTACTTTCTTTCTTCAAGTCAAGGTTCTAAGGTTGAATTTGACCAGATCCATCAAAAAGTTGGAAGAGGAAAAGGGGGGGGTTATTTCAGATTGAATTTCTCCAATCAAAACGGATAGTTGGAAGAGGGTTTCAATCAGGCTGGATAGGGTTAATGTTCAATCATGGTTCATTATGCCGGAGAATAGGTGTTGGTTTAATATTAGGATTGAGGGGATAAAGAATAAGAGATTTTTAATGCAGAATATATGTGAAGAAAATTGAACTAAGAAGAAGATACAATAAGAAAACAATGGGGATATCTATAAACATACACACACACACAAAAATGAAGATAGCTGTAGAAAGTTGTCTTCATTTTTCAGTGTTGGATTTGTTGACAAGCCAAAAGATAGCCTTAAAAGCATTTTTTTCTTATCTGGTAATTGATGTGGTAGATATGGGGTTTAAGGTGCGGGAGGTTTTCTATGTAGCTGTTTAGTTTGCAGATTTCTGGATGCTGGACCTATTGAGGATGATGTGGCAAAATGTGTTTCAACTGGCTGGTGCTTGTTGAGTAGATCTCAGTCTGTACAACAGTAGGAGGTTACTGATGTTTATCCTCCCATGCAAGATAGAAGTCTTTAGGGTCTATCTGGTGGAAGGTTAGGGTTCCAGGTCTTGAATCTGCATCTAGATGCCTCAGCATCTTGATATAGATTTTGTTTAACATTCCTAATCCTTCAACAGGATGATGCTCCTGCATCCTCGCATTGCGTCTTAATTCCTTTCCTCCTCCCCCCCCCCCCCCCTTTTTTCTGGATAAACCAATGACTTTTATTGAAGGGATCTACCTCTCTAAATGCACAAAGACAATGTCCAGAAGACTTCGTGTTGAGCTATATGGGTAGAATACTTGTTATTAAATAAAAGTTCCAGCCAGTTGTTGCTGTATGGAGGATGGGTACCATCTTCCTCAAATTCTTTACTCTAAGAAGTCCAAAAAAGAGTCAACTCCTCCTTACCCGTGAAACAAGCTTCTTAGCTGGTTCCATCGAGTTCTCAATTTTCTCCTGTTTCTTTTGAGTAATGGAATGGTGACTGTTATATAGCATCAGGAGTTACCGAGCTATATTGTTCTTGTTTGCCTACCTGATTATTTGCAAAATTAGTCAAAGAGTAGCTTCTCAAAAGTCCCTTGTCTGTTTCACCAAGCCCCCATTTCTCCCTGGATAGAATCTTATCTCTCTGGTGCATGAAGGCAGTAAAGTTGGGAGATAATACACATGGTAAAGCATTAGAGAGTGTGGGCACCTCTAGCATCATCCAAACAAAGACCAAACCTTCATTAGAAATGGATAGTTCCATTACCTATTAGGGCCTTCTATTGGGTCTGGGCCAAATAAATTCCAATTTTCTCCAAAGCCCAATAGCTCTGTTCTTGATGTGGTTTTGATTTTTAAGATTGATCTACATCCTTCAGTCTTGATATTGAGTTAATCTCCTTATCATTGAGATTACAGTGAAGATAATATTCAAAGATAACTCGTGAATGTTGAATCAGTGAACTTTTAAAATTTATTTTTTATGAGAGAGAAGTCGGAGATGTCAAAAACTAAGACAAAGATGTCTGCCCATGCATCATATATTATTTTAAAAGCCTGTTCATTTTCCCTTCTCAGCTTTACCTTTGTGCCATAAAGTTTACTTGTATTCAGTTTAAGCAATAGATTTCATAACTAGCCCACTTTGCAGAGGAGAAAAAAAAAAGAGGGGGGGGGGAATAAACCAGGTGCAATTTAGAGGGAAAATGACATCATAGGGAATGAATCAAGTACAAGAATCATTTTAGTTGCATTTTCTAAATTGCCTTGGGAATGTTAAATCAGAAGTCTTTCTTTTTAATTTTGAATTCCATCTTAACAATCCTCTCTCCTATCACGGACTGTGTATGGCTCCTCTCTTGAACCATGTCTACAATATAGGTTTGTGTTTTGGTATTAATTTATGTAATATCTTATAAATAAATTTTCTTTGTGCTTCTGCTGCACAACACAAACATTGTAATTATTTGAGTTCTTGATGTAATTTAATCGCAAATAGGGTTCAGTTTTTCTCTTTCAAGAGTAGGAATTGAGTGGTTGAAGATCTATAATTATAACCAAGGCATTTGGAGTTGGTGGTGATCTTTCATTTTAATCAATTAAGAAGAGTTGGGTATTTTCTGGTTATCTATAACAATGCTGTTCACTGTTTCAGTTCTTTATCATTTATTTCTATTGCTGCTGCTAGTTTCTTGTGCTCTACTCTCTTCTTCCTTCCCACCCCACCCCTTTTTGGGGTGAGCTGATCACTACAATATCTGCTGCTGCCACTACCTGTTTTATTATTAGTTAAGTTGTTTTTTTTTTTTTTTTTTTTTTTTTTTTCTTTATGCCCAATAAAACTTCAATCTGATTGTTTAATGACAAAATTTTAGTACAAAATCTCCATATTTTAAGCCTGTAAATAATGCATAAAGCAGCTGATTGCCTAGTTTTTACTCTGGCTCTGGTGCTTGAAATTTTGGTTTGATGCTACAACCAGCTACAAGATTATTGGAGGTTTGCAGGCTCATGATTGTTTGTCAGTAACATATTCAAATTTTACTTATCTTTAATTTATCCTTGGTTCTCTATGTTACTTTTTCTAGTGAGGGAGCTAGTTACCTCAACAATGGTGCAAGTTCTTGCGTTGTCGTTATTCTATTATTTTGGTTTAATATCCAATTCCAAAAGGTTGAGTTTGTTGTTGTTATTGATCCAATTCCAAAAGTTTCATAGAGCTATACAAATTTATGGCATAGATAGATTCAATTTGTATTGCAAAAACACTCGTGATCATCCATATGCATTTTAAATACTATCTAATGTTTCCTTCTGAAATGGAAAAATAAAAACCGTGAATATACATACCATTTTTGAATGCTAAATATGCCAGTGACCCATCTGTAAAAATTTAAAGCAATAAGGTGTAATTATCTTAAGGGACTCACTGTTTCTGCTTAGTTAGAATTTATAAACAATGCTATTTCCTCTAATAAGTATTTATTCAACATTTATAATCCAAGTTATGGTCTAATCATTCTTCAGGCTGCCTTGAAGTAGTAAGAAAACTGTGAGCTACATAGAACTTAGATAACAGGTCAGATTTTCCTCTTCTAATAGCTATTTGTATTTTCTATCTTGAAAGCTCATTGATTTTAAAATATAGAAATCTTAAATTTGATCCATTTGTTCCTGCAGGGTGTTCAAATTGAAGTATAGGTAGCCACATACATCAGTAAAAGGAACCAGATCCTTTCCTTTGCCCAGGAGAGGAAGGAAGGTGAGAAAGGATGAACAAAAAGTTTGGTGGAGGGAAGCAACCAATTGGAACACCATCGTTAGCATGGTCATCCGTTGTGGTTGTTGTTTCACTTTTAGCAGGTGCCTCTGTTGTGCACAATATCTTCAAGCCTGACTTGGTAAATTACTCTTTCTTCCCTTCTCCACTGGGAAATTTCTGCTTACCCTGGTTGGGTTCCAAAATATATGATGAAAAGGTTTCCTCATACAACTATTTTTCTCACCTGATGGAATTGATGCAGACATTGCCAGCGATGGAGAATGTCACTGGGACTAAGGAACAAGCCCCTGGAAAAAATTAATAGTCGTCTCTTCAAGGCTCAATATGAATTTCTGAGATCGTTAGACTGCAGATTGCAGTATATGGACTCTTGACTTACCAAAATGAAGCAGGTTCTGGGATTGTTCCTTCTTGTGGATTCACATTTTTCATGTCGATTTGATTGGCATCACATGGCGTCATGAACGGGGACATAGTTTTGATCTTTAAACTTAATTATCACCATTTCTAGTGTACTCTTTTTCATACCCTGTTCTGGGTTTCATTACAAAGAAAATTTATCTCGTATTTCTGACAATATTTTGAGTTGCTAAATTGCTTTCATGGTTTTATGTAATAACTTTGTGGCAAATCGCTCTACCTTACTATGAGATGGTGATTCGCGAGACATGGCTAAAACAAGCCAAAACCCTTACTGGCTGGTGATTGCTTCTAATTTGGTTAAAATGAAAAGTTTATTGAGATCAAAGTTGAGCTTTATACAGAACTGCCAATAAATATTGGGAAGTTTCAATGATATGATTAGTATTCCTGTCTCCTTCAGTGACTCTGTTGTAGGTGTTGATGAAGACAGCATGAAGAAACAAAGTATGTCTTAGGGATCAAGCTCTCTCAAGGCATGAGCTTCAATTAACTCCATCGAAGAACACCTATTGCTCTTTCAAGACCTACAATCCAACAGTCTTTCCCAGCTCGTAACATTGAGCTTGGGGTTGGCTAATCTAATTAAACCCACCATATTTTTTTAAATGATTTTTTTACCTTTGGTTCAATATCAATACTGATACCGATACTCTCGATCGATGATTGGCCAGGTATGTTCAACTGAACCGCAGTTCTATGCTCTTTCGTATCCGAACAAGTGGTTTGTGACCATATCTTTCGCCTCTCAATATCCCTTTTTCAGAGTTGGGGCTTGGAGCCAATGGAAGAAAATGTTCATAAACTCAAAGGGTTAGTAACCAAACGGGTCCATGTAGATTGAAACTCATGCTATGCTGATTGTGGCTGATGTTGGTATTTCTTTCTCTAAGTTATAGAGCATATTCATAGAACCCTAAATACAACAGAGATATGATTTAATTGAATCGATACCAATACCGATACTTAGAGCCTAAGTATGATGCTGTTTTGATATTTGAGGGTGAGGTGGATTTGGAGTTTGGACACCATGAATGAAGAACAGCATAAGAGGAGATCTCTATTGAGGCTATTGAGCAGTGTGTGAGAGTGACAGTATTTGGTTACTTTGGAAACAATCCCACATCGGATAGGTAGGAACAATTCCTCCCATCAACAGAATTATAAAACTCTCACATCAAGCATTGATAAAATCACGCAGCCGTGCGGTGAGCACAGAGCGAACTATTCTTTCGCCTTTTACTAAAGAATACCGTGTGCTCGCCGTAAAAAACGGCATACGCCAATTTTTGAAGGGAACCCCTGGAAAGGGGGGCCCCACATGGCATATCATAAAACATTTTTCATTGTCTGCATTGACACCATCATATGGCCCATATGCCCACGTGTGCACTGCAATGGGCAATTATGATCGAAGATACCAATTTTTGGTTTCAAACTACGGACTCATTATTACAATGTCAATTGATTCGGTTCCGTTGGATTGAACTAGTTTGTAGAATTTTGGTTTTGGTGCAGTTGATCTTTTACTAATTGGATTGTTATCGATTCTTTTTCAAAATTTTCATATATATATATATATATATATATAGATACTTTTAAGAATGCTAAAAATAAAATTATTTATTTTTCCATTTTTCATCGTTTTTCCTATCCTTCCAAAATACTTTTTTTTTTGGGTTTAATTAAATATCTTATTTTGATTGGTCCATTTGATCAATCTGATTTGGTTTTGATTTGTATCTTGTTTTATAAAAACCTCAAATCTTGGCTACCAAGGTGTAATTTGTATCAGCATTCTAGAGGGCGATTATCCTCTACATTGAGCATCAAAAAAGAAAATTTTTGGTAAAAAAAAAAAGATTTCTATGTTCAAATTTTCTTTGCACAGATTTTTCTTGAAAACAAATGGATCATGATCTTCTCCAATGTGAGAGAGAGAGCCCAGCCACATTTAGTAGTTGGGACTTGGAAGTCTCTTGCGATGTGCCCCCAAGTGTTGGGATATGTGTCAGGGTGCTCAGCCAGATGTTTATTGTTAGAGAAATTTTGATTCAAAAAAAGATGGGCACCATATCACTTTCTCTCCCTCTTCTTTGGAAATGACCCAGATAGGTCTTGCATCCTAACATCTTTTAGCTTCAAGAAAACTAGCTGGGAACCCAACTCTCTCCCATTTTAATTATACTTGTATTTGACAAATTAATTTTTGAAGCAGTTTTTACAATTTTTTTTTTTTTTTTTTTTTTTTTTTTTTTTTGTCTTTATCAAATGATTGTGCTTGAAGTATGTAATTTAGCTTACCAAAAAAAAGAAAAAAAATGTAATTTTCTTTCAAAGTTCTAAATTTTTCTTCTTCTTTCAAACTTATATCTATTGTGACTTAGAATATTAATTTCAAGAAGTGTGTAATGCATGGATTTTAGATTCATCAAAGTTAGAGATCTTAGAGTAATAGATGTAAATATGGATTTAGGAGATGGTATTGGTATTGGTATTAGTGTTTTGGATTGGATCAGATCGGTGTGTATCGGTTGATTTTGCCCTTGTTTTTCTTAAAAAGTATAGTTTTTTATTTTTTTTTTATTTTTATTTTTCCCTTGAAATGATACGGATAACCAATCCGAATTGATCAGGGACCTAAGATTGGTATCAACTGATACCGATGTGATACAACTAATACGGTCGACACAATTCCAATACTTGAAACCATGATGTAGATAATGAGAAAACCTTGAAACTGATAGTGAAGGCCGATTTAGGAATGAGGTTGATGACTTTAGAATTTATTTAGAAATACCACCCTTACTATGATTTGTCTTCTCTATTAGTTTTAGATTTACTTGTAACTACGTGAAATTTAAGATATTCATTTTAGAGTTTTAGGCAAGTGTTCTTGAGAGACTTCTAGTGTAATTTTTTCTTCCAACATATTGAATCATTTCTTCTTAATTCAAAGATAAAACATATCATATCGTTGTGTTTATGCAAATTTATAGTGAAGAATATTTGGGCTTGGCCGGGTCAAGTGAGTAACTCCGTGATCCAAAAACCTAGTAGGAGAGCTGTCACCAGGATCACCGTTAACTCTTTCTCCAATGGTCCAGAAAGCGAGCTCTTATAGATTTTAACCGGTTCAGAAAGGACCATGTGGGTCCAGTTTATATTTCGAATCTGGAATTCTGGACCGACACGAGTTGGTGAAGGCTCACTCTACACTCTTTGGTCTTCGGCTTCATTTCTCCTAAGTTCTAATCTAGAATGTTCCATCGACGGAGCACAGCATGGGATCAGCGTCACTGTGTCTCTATCCATGGCTGCTTCGTCTCTCCGCAACTTTCGTTCTTTCTCGTTACCATCACAAAAGCTTCCCACCAAGAAAACGAGCACTCAGCTCTTCTTTTCTTCTTCCTCTGTCCCTTCTGGTTCTTCTCTTTCTGTTTCTTCGTCTTCTTTCAGATTGTTTCCAAGTGGTATATACAGACATGGGTTAGTTCCAGTAGTAGCTAATGATCTTTCTTCTTCTTATTCATCTAATTTATTGTCTGTAGAATGCCCTTCTCTTCTTTACTTGAATACCCTCTTCTGTAAATCTGACAACAAAGAACCGAAATGTAACTTAAGAAAACCCTACAACCTTAAGGTCCTTGTGGCCGCTGATGAACCTGAAGAGGCCTTGCTTAGGAGGTTCAGGAAGAAAGTAATGAAGGCTGGAATTATTCAGGAATCCAAGAGGAGAAGATTTTTTGAGAACAAGCAGGATAAGAAGAAAAGGAAGACCAGAGAAGCCGCTAGGCGGAATCGAAGAAGGTATCTTTTTTGGGTTCCCTGTTATTTTCCTTCTGGATTGTTTTCCTTTACGAGTTTGGTATTCTTCCGGTAGTGATTTCTCCATTTTGTTTGATTAAATTTATTTTTTTGTCTTTTGGCACCATCTCTCTGTTCTGTAATTAGGCAGAGCCGCGGAGAGAATTTTATTTCTATGTAGTTTTCTCTGTCATTTGGCTAGGAAGTTTTATTGCTTTCTCTTGTTTTACCAGTTTGATGAGATGGGCTTTGTGGGTTCTGGTTGTTTCCCATGTGGTCTTAGCTTCTAAAAATCTAAGTTCTTTTTGGTTTGCCTTTCTTGCATCTGAAATCTCATAACTTGTATTGCATTTACAGTTCCATTTATATGTTTAAGTGCTATCTTCGTTCTACTATGTTTTCACAGAAGGGAATCTGCTTCCAGTATGTACTTTATTTGTCTGTGCATTTTATTTGTTAGAAGAAAATTTTGTTCACTTTGTTTGTTTTCTGTTTGGTTAATGACTATTTCAGTTTTCTCATCCCTATTGCTCTCTGTTTTCAGGCGCCCATCATCGAGAACTACACCACCTGAGAAGAAAGAATCATCGAAGAAAAAGAAGGATGAAGATGAAGAAGAAGATAACTGGGCACTTCCTGAAGGAGATCTTCCATATTGATAACCATTTTTCGCCATTCTTTCTTTGTGTGGTAATTGCATCCTCTGAGGCCTCTTTCTGTTGTAAGTTTCTGTGTAAAATTCTCTTTCTTTGGCTGTAAAGAGCAAGGAGTTTTGGTTCCTCCTTTTGATTAACCATTTATTGTTCAGAAATAGAATAGTGTTGGCTGTATTGATTCTGAGATCTATGAGTAGCGTGTTCACCTGTATTAATTCTACGAGAATTCGTTTATATGATTTGAATGATTTGAAGAGCTAGAACCAAATGCAGGACCACACCGTTTTATATCCTAATTCCTGCTATAATTCAACTGAGTTGAAGGATACTACTTCTGCTTCTGTTTTGACTAATAGGAAGTGCAATTAAACCAAAGAAAGTAGGTCTTGTAGTTCTAATTTTCTATTTAAATACATACAGAAATAAAAATCCTGATATCAATACTACCATAAAGATCAAATGAAAGCATTTCTGTTGCTTCCTGGTTTCAAAGTAACACTAGATTTAATGAATATCAAATTGATCATCTGAAGAATGAATGAATCACACAGGAGCACAGTAAGTCAAAATAGGGGTGGGGTGGGTAGAACAGAATAATACTCTCGGTACGGCTATCACATCTCTGCTGCCCCATTTGTCACCAAAGCTACGTTTTTTATTATGCCTTTTTTAATCACTTGATGCTTTTTGGGGCCACAGAACAATAGTATAAATTGAAAAGTGAAGGTCTCAACGTTTTTGTGATTCCATGAGGCATGAGGTCATTATTACAGGGAGGCAATCACTATGTAACACCAAATTTTCAAGAGTAATGCCACTTTACAATCAGGTTGAGTATTAAGTGAAATATAATGTCCATATCTCCTCTTCTTAATTTGCTCTTTATATTCTTATAATATGTTTGATGATATATATTTTTGTTAAGATGGGATAAGTTAAAGACGTTTGATTATGATAGTAGGATCAGGAATATCCAATGTTGTTACATGTTACTTTCTGCAAGCTATCGAGCTGTATGGCTTTTTGGGTGGAAAAATAGAGCTGACATAGAGGTGTAAGGTTTTCCATCCAAGTGATCACATGGAAGTCCATTCCTATTAAAGGGGGAATTCTCCGTGTTTTCTTTTGTTTTAGTTCATGATCGAAGGTTGTTGCCACACCTATTGGTATACTTATGGTTCATAGCACATTTTTCAAGAAAATGGAGGGTTGCTTAATAGAATCATTGGAAGAAGAAATCGAGAAAATTCAGCAAGATTTGATGAACTGTTTGTTTTCTGCGGAGGGAATTAGTGTGAATACCCTTTGATGAAAGATAGATGAACTGCGCACCCTAATAACTGCTGATATGCACTTGATAAACCAAAACTATATGGGTATGCTTTAGTATCCAGGATCTGAAGGTGGAATAAGCATCTCTATATTGTTGGGCAAGTAAATATTGGTTAGATTTTCCTAGCCATACGATATAATGCAAATAGCAATACTTCAGATAAGGAGAAGATCGAGCTTTTTCCCATTAAGCTTTGGCAAGGTTAGATTCCTTGAGTTTGGTAAAGTACTTCGCTCGAGGTTCCGAAACTGTGAACATGCAGGTCTAGCTGGTGCACTTAAACAAATCTTACTTTGTAGAGTCCTAAGGGAAACTGGAGCATTTATCAGATTTCTGGCCTTGCTGGATCTTCTAAATCTTTTTTGCGTGTGTGACTGGATTGAGGAATGGAAACAAGGTAGTCTGCAGCTTCTCAAACAAAGCACTTTAATACAGGCTTTGATGAAGAATTGAAGACTTATAAGAGAAGGGGAAAGAAGGTCGACCACCACCACAGTGGCTGAGATCGACCAAGGCTATTTCCAAGCCCCACGGCTCGGGTATTGATGGGGATTTAGTTTGGATTTAGTTAATGAATTAGTTTCTAATTTCAGTTCCATATTAGTTTCTAATTCCAGTCTATATCTAGTTTCCTTTTTCATTAGTTTACAATCTCAGTTTTTAGTAACGACATATTAGTAGTTTTGTTATTTCAGTTTTAGTAACTTTGAGTTACCAATATTTGTAAACATTCCCCATCATTATAAATAAAGGAAAGGGGTTCTTTATGCCCTACGATTTTATGAAAACAAAAGCATGCTGCTGTCGCCTCTTCTCTGTGAGAGTCTGCTGTTTGTTTGATCACAGTGTGGGTTGTTGTGTGATCCGACGAGTCCTTGCTGCATGAAGTCCAGGAGGTTTTCTCTGGTTCTATGATTCTCTTCAAGGCTTTTCTCTTCTTAAGATCTTACACTGCTGCAACACAGGTATTTATTCTGCAACTTTTCTGTCCAGAAATTCTGAAATAGTACCTTTCAGCCTCTTTTGCAGAAGCTAGTTCCAGCCACTGTTCAGGCCTCAAATTGAGGTCGATTGTTCCCCTAAACTTCCTTGTGGATCGACCCAAAGAAGAACTGGTTCTAAGCTGTCGTTAGAGAGATAATCAAAATCTCTGGATTTTTGTCCTGTAGTGAATCTGCCAGAATTTAAACAGAATCGATATTCTGTACTGTTAATTCTGTTCTGCTATTTTTCTGCTATTGTTTTGGGACTGCTGCCTCTTATTAATACTGTTGGATATTAGCTTATTGGATCTACTGAAATCTGGGCTAGATAGTGTTGAGCACTGTGATCGATAGTTACTGTTATCCTTATTTCTGTGGTCTGATTTTGCTTGCTGGAATATCAATCTGCCGTGGATTATTGTGGAGTTATGTGGTTGTTCTTTGGTTTAAATTTTCCTGCAGTTTGGGTCTAGTTTGACTTATCAAATCTAGTACTACATTAGCTTTGAGCATTGCAGTAGTTGTGAAGGTTCCACCAAAGTATACCTTGTTTAGACAAGATTTTAGCTCAGTAAAAATTTTTTTTTTAGACCAATTGCCCAGCTGCCAGCCACTGAGCGACACTTATTGGAGCTAGAAGCTCATCCTGTAGTTCAGTAAATTTAGTACCTTTTTCAAGTAATCTTTGGCTCACAATTCTATCTGGATGGATCCTTGGGGTCCTGGTCTTCATAATTCCATCCATATTTGGTCTTAATGAGGAGCACAATACGGTTAGTGAATTGATGCTTAATGATCGTTGGAATGTTTCACATTTTCCCTCCTTGTATTGCCAGGAATATTGCTCAAGTCCCAATTACTAGTCCTTCCACATTAAATGATGGTTGGTTCTGTCTTTTAACTAAGACTGGTAAATTGACCACACATATTTTTATCAAGTTTCTTTAAAGGTTATATGCGTTATCAAAGTAATTTTGCAAATGAAGGTTTGTGGAGTGTTGTGGAAGCTTAAACTCTATCCTCATTGTAAATTGTTCATGTGGAAAGTTTTAGTTGAGGGATTTAACTAAAGATGAACTAGTTTATATTATGGAGGTGGATCCTTTATGTTCTCTTTGTAAGCTGGAGAATGAGTCCATTTGGCATCTCTTCATATCTTGTAGTTTTGCAACACACATTGGGATGGTAGGGCCATTGGGAATTCACACTGAGTACCTCTCTGCCTCTTCTCTTTTTGATTTATGTGTTTCTTTCGTTTCTTCTTCAGCTCTTTCCCATGCTGAAAAAGATTATATGCCATCAATCTCAGCTACGACTATGTACTCATATGGATGGCTTGGAATAGGAATGTTTTTTCAAAATCATGATATCTCTCCTACAGCTATCATACACATTATTTTTAGATGTGTTTCTGATCTTGGTATCCTTGCTCCACCTTTCCAATGTTGTTCTCCACTGACTCAAAATAATTTGTCTTTGTTGGGGTATCAAGCACCACAGTCTTTGGATAACCAAATAATAAATTTGTCTTTGTCGGGATATCAAGCACTACAGTCTTTGGATAACCTAATTATTATTTGCTATTGTTGCTTTGAACTAATTACATGCACTGCTGGTTGGGCTGCTGTTTGTTTGTTTAGATCCCCGACTTCATTTTGCCTCTATGAGTAATGGTTTTACAAGGAACTTGTTGGAATCAAAGGTCTGGAGTATCCTACAGGGTTTATGATAGGCAATGGCAGAAGGAATTCAGAGACTTGAAGTTTGGACTGATAGTTTGCAACTGGCTGAGTGGCTGTCGCAAGGGAAGTATGATGGGTGGCCATGGGATTATTTCAAATTCTGTTAGATAGTTATGAATTTTCCTCTTAATTAGTTTTAACTTTTAAATTAAATGATTCTAATTTAGTTTTAGTTGCTAGGAGAGTAGCAGATAAAGCTAGGATAGCTAAGTTGTCTTTTCTAATCAAGAACGATGTAACTGCTGATTTCAATTTGCTTAATATTTTAGTTTGTTTCTCATAAAAAAAATGTTTTATGTATGCTGAAAGTTGAACTTCTCCATTATAACACTGTTGGACTACAAATATTTCAAAGTTAAACTTCTCCATTATAAGAACATTGTTGGACCCCGAATATTTCTTTAGAATAGGAGGGGGTTGGCTGGACAAAGTAGAAGATTCTGAGAATTGAAATCAAGGACAAAGTTGATTACCCTGCCCTGTTGGGGGTGGATGTTAACGTCTCTCTAAATTGTAGATGTTTCTTATAATAGGGTTACTTGAACATAGGATAACTTCTGAGGTTGGATCTCTCTCTCTCTCTCTCTCTGAATTGTAGATGTTAGTTATAATAGGGTTACTGGAACATAGGATAACTTCAGAGGTTGGATTTCAGTAGACAACAATAATTTGGTGATTGAATCCAATAAAATGAAGATGACTTGTTTCTTTTAGGAGAGAGAGCAGAATGAAATATCTCCTACTCAAGAGATCAGAGGGGGCAGGTTCCCCCATGAATCAGACGCTTCCGTCTTCGCTTCACATTGTTCTTTATTTTTACTTTGTCTAGTCGTGAGTAAATTGTAATGAAATTAAAACAAAAATAAAAATGAAAAATTTTCAAATCATTTTGAGTATCAAATTACTTAGATTTGAATAGTAAAGCATGGCAAAAAATGAAGGATTCTGTTTGGGTAGTGATGCGGAAAAATTTGACCGGACTATCTCTCCTGTAGTTCCTGATGCTTTGGCCGACCTGCACAGAAGAGATGACAAGGAGAGTCGGGCTGACCCGACGGGGGACTCTTTGATGCCTAAGTTAGACCTTTTCATAACAGATGCTCAAGAGAGCTTTTACAGTATGAGAAGTGAGTCCTCCCTCCCTTGTGATGGAGGCTTACCTTGGTATTTATAGGCTGCTCATGAAGGGCAAGTGGGAGACGATTGTGAAGAGTCCTGCTTAGGCGTGGAGTCCTCAAGAGGAGTGGTTCTGTGATTCTGGGAATATTCTTGGAATATTCCCCTCTTAACTAGGAAAGATCAACCGTGTGACGTCACGATGACGTGTAGTGGATAGAGTCCTGTCCTCCGGAATAGACAACGTTCCTTGAATGTAGTGGTGGACGAAAACACGTTTCTGGAATCCTTGTTGTTGACGTCGGGCCGAGGTGGCAGCTCGGCCAGATGGAGGCCGAGGTAACAGCACGGCGTTATGGAGGCGGAGTAGGCAGCACGGCCTAATGGATGCCGAGGCAGTAGCACGGCATGTTGGAGGCCGAGGCAGTAGCACGGCATGATTGAGGCCGAGGCAATAGCACGGCCTGATGGAGGCCGAGGTGACAGCACGGCCTGATGGAGGCCGAGGAGGCAACACGGCCTGATGGATGCCGAGGTAGTAGCTCGGCCTGATGGAGGCCGAGGTGGAGCACGACCTGATGGAGCACGGCCTGATGGCCTGATGGAGGCCGAGGTGGAGCATGGCCTAATGGATGCCGAGGTAGAGCACGACCTGATGGAGGCCGAGGTGGTAGCTCGGCCTGATGGAGGCCGAGGTGGAGCACGGCCTGATGAAGGCCGAGGCAGTAGCTCGGCCTGATGGAGGCTGAGGTGGAGCACGGCCTAATGGATGCCGAGGTAGAGCACGGCCTGATGGATGCCGAGGCAGTAGCTCGGCCTGATGGAGGCCGAGGTGGAGCACGGCCTGATGAAGGCTGAGGCAGTAGCTCGACCTGATGGAGGCCGAGGTGAAGCACGGCCTAATGGATGCCGAGGTAGAGCACGGCCTGATGGAGGCCGAGGTGGAGGCACGGCCTGATGGAGGCCGAGGAGGCAGCACGGCTTGATGGATGTCGAGGCGGCAGCTCGGCCTGATGGAGGCCGAGGTGGAGCACGGCCTGATGGAGGCCGAGGTGGAGCACGGCCTGATGGAGGCCGAGGTGGAGCACGGTCTGATGGAGGCCGAGGCAGTAGCCCGGCCTGATGGAGGCCGAGGTGGAGCACGGCCTGATGAAGGCCGAGGCAGTAGCTCGGCCTGATGGAGGCCGAGGTGGAGCATGGCCTAATGGATGCCGAGGCAGTAGCTCGACCTGATGGAGGCCGAGGTGGAGCACGGCCTGATGAAGGCCGAGGCAGTAGCTCGGCCTGATGGAGGCCGAGGTGGAGCACAGCCTGATGGATGCCGAGGTAGTAGTACGACACGATTGAGGCCGAGGCAGTAGCTCGGCCTGATGGAGGCCGAAGTAGCGACTCAGTCCTTTCCAGGTTTGCGTACATGCTTCAGCTGTGCTTAGGAATGTGATATATTTTGCCTCATCACCAGCCCCCCGCTCTAGCAGTTCGAATCGACCTACTAGAGCATTTAATCCGATTCGAGATGCACTGCTTCACTTTCTCAGCCGAGGCTGCTCATCAGTTCGAGGACGAAGGAAGCAAAGCGCTTTCATGGGGGTCGAGAAGAAATGGCCCGAGGTGGCTGATCCCTTAGTCTAACCAGGAGTTGTTGGATGACGTTAACATTTCTTCGTTTAAGGGCGGCTCAGACGATGTCATCTTGTTCCTTCAGGATAAGATGCTCGGCTACAATCCGATGGACTATGAGCGACGCGTTCTAGTCCATGCTACTCTGGAACAGCCCTGCAGCTCGATCGATGTTGGTGAAGAAATGATCCGACTCGAAGGATTTTCTTGTGCTGAGCTAGGCTTGTGGATCAGCCCCCCGAGATTAGCCTCATATATATAGATCTATATTTATGTAGATGTCTCCCTCGGTAGTGATGTATTTTGAGGGCTCGTGGATTAACCCCCCGAGCTCGGTCTAGTTGCTGCCGAGCTAGAGCACTGTCTTTGTGCCTCATTGGATAAGGTCTTTGAGTCGCCAGACTGGGGTCTGGTCTTGTGGTGCCGAGCTAGAGCCTGGTCTTTGTGCCTCATTGATTAAGGTCTTTGAGTCGCTAGACTAGGGTCAGGTCTTTAGGTGTCGAGCTGGAGCTCGGTCTTTGTGCCTCATTGATTAAGGTCTTTGAGTCGCCAGACTAGGGTCTGGTCTTTAGGTGCCAAGCTGGAGCTCGATCTTATTTGTTGCCGAGCTGGGGCCCGATCTTTGTGCCTCATTGGTTAAGGTCTTTGAGTCACCAGACTATGGTCTGGTCTTGTGGTGCCGAGCTTGAGTTCGGTCTTTGTGCCTCATTGATTAAGGTCATTGAGTCGCCAGACTAGGGTCTGGTCTTGAGGTGCCGAGCTGGAGCTCGGTTTTAGATGCTGCCGAGCTGGGCCCGGTCTTTGTGCCTCATTGATTAAGGTCTTTGAGTCGCCAGACTAGGGTCTGGTCTTGTGGTGCCGAGCTTGAGCCCGGTCTTTGTGCCTCATTGATTAAGGTCTTTGAGTCGCTAGACTAGGGTCTGGTCTTGTGGTGCCGAGCTTGAGCTCGGTCTTTGTGCCTCATTGATTAAGGTCTTTGAGTTGCCAGACTAGGGTCTGGTCTTGTGGTGCCGAGCTTGAGCCCGGTCTTTGTGCCTCATTGATTAAGGTCTTTGAGTCACCAGACTAGGGTCTGGTCTTGTGGTGCCGAGCTTGAGCCCGGTCTTTGTGCCTCATTGATTAAGGTCTTTGAATCGCCAGACTAGGGTCTGGTCTTGTGGTGCCGAGCTTGAGCCCGGTCTTTGTGCCTCATTGATTAAGGTCTTTGAGTAGCCAGACTAGGGTCTGGTCTTGTGGTGCCGAGCTTGAGCCCGGTCTTTGTGCCTCATTGATTAAGGTCTTTGAATCGCCAGACTAGGGTCTGGTCTTGTGGTGCCGAGCTTGAGCCCGGTCTTTGTGCCTCATTGATTAAGGTCTTTGAGTAGCCAGACTAGGGTCTGGTCTTGAGGTGCCGAGCTGGAGCTCGGTCTTATTTGCTGCCGAGCTGGGGCCCGGTCTTTGTACCTCATTGGTTAAGGTCTTTGAGTCGCCAGACTAGGGTCTGGTCTTGTGGTGCCGAGCTTGAGCCCAGCCTTTGTGCCTCATTGATTAACGTCTTTGAGTCGCTAGACTAGGGTCTGGTCTTTAGGTGCCGAGCTTGAGCCCGGTCTTTGTGCCTCATTGATTAAGGTCTTTGAGTAGCCAAACTAGGGTCTGGTCTTGAGGTGCCGAGCTGGAGCTCGGTCTTATTTGCTGCCGAGCTGGGGCCCGGTCTTTGTGCCTCATTGGTTAAGGTCTTTGAGTCGCCAGACTAGGGTCTGGTCTTCTGGTGCCGAGCTTGAGCCCGGTCTTTGTGCCTTATTGATTAAGGTCTTTGATCGAACACTAGGATAGCCTAGTGGTGGTAGCTTCGGTTTGTGGAGCCGGCTCCCAGGGGAGCAGATCGTGGGATCGAACCCTGTCGTCATATCCGTTGAAGATAGGTATCACAAAATTTGAGGGCAGCTCGGCGTTAATCAATTCGTCGGAAAGTGCATTATGGGCCGGGGTTACTGTCATGTCGGCCGGGTGCTCCTGCCTCTGCATTCCCTCTATTCGCTCAGTGAGTCGCTGGACTCGGCTCTCAAGGTCAGCTCTTCTCTCGGCTCGGCCATCTATTGATCGGCGTGACCCTTCTCTCCTGGGGCTTCTTCCTCGGCCTTGGTGACCCTGCCGTGGTGCACCTCTGGTAGGCCCGATGGGCGAGCTCTAACCAGGATGGGGTTGATCTCGCCGAGCTTGCCTCTGGTAGTTCTCATGTTCTTCTCTGTGCGGACGAGTCTGATGAGCACATTTATGTGTGAAATCTAGGGTAGTAAAACATGCATTTTACATATTTAGAATGGAGCTACCTTGGGTTTTACTTTCTTTTTGCAGGTTTTATATTTTCAAGGCCTTAAGGACTATCGGGAGCTATATCTTCAATTTTACACGTAAAGAGGTCTATTTCTTTCCATGGTTGCGAAGAGGACGAAATTCTGAGCAAGATGGACGTGTTCAATTAAAAGTACACATTCGTTTGGTCACCCGTACAAATGATTATTCTTTTTCGGGTCAGAAAAAGAATAATGGATCAGAACTGAACCGAGATGCAGAACCAGCCCGTTTGTAATTGTCCCAGAGGTACAAGGAATACTCCAAATGCCAACAAGGATCGATGGACCACATCTTTAAGTGATTAAAGATTTGTTTTTGGTAACAACAACTACCTAGCTTAGTTGGTGAGCTATGGTGTACAAAATTCTCTTGCTCACCAAGAGGTCTCAAGTTCGAATCTTATGGTTGTTTTTTTTAGAAGATTTTGTTGAAGATTTTCTGCTTTAGAAGCAAGCAAAATCGTGGAAGCAAGAAGAGAAGAAAAAGAAAAAAGAAAAAAGGAAAGCAAAATCGTGGAAGCAAGAAGAGAAGAAAAAAAAAAGGAAAGAGAAAAAAAAGGGGAGAACCAAAGATTGTCCAAATCTTCTCTCTCCTCCACATCATCACCAAATATTGTTCAAATCACACAAAGAAGAAGAAAATCGTCCCTAGGAGAGAGAAAAAGAAGAAAAAAAAATTAGGAAAAAAAAAAGGAAAGAAAATAAGCAAAAAAAAATTATAGGAAATTTATTTCTCTCTTCTCTCTCCTCCACCTTAGCACTTTTGGACTCAAAAGATCTCACAATCAATTGTGGGTTTCTCTCTTTTAGGAAAGAGAAAATTGTTACCCTACCTCTCCATTCCCTATAAATACAACTCATGTAAGAGGAGGAGACACAATTCATTCTTCTTCTAGTTTTTTTTAGTTGCTCTCTCTCTTCCTCTCTCTCTCTTTAGTTCTAGTTCTTCTCTATTTTTGCTTTAATCACTTTTGTAATAGTTTTTTTTATGTCAATTAATGCAAGCACTCTTTTATTTTTATTCAGTTCTTTTTATGTTTATGATTTATGCAATTGAGTTGTAATTTTTTAAGTTATAGTTCTAGGCTTAGATCTAGGTGACAAGATCATGAGCCGTGGAGCAATTTTTTTTCAAGTTCAAGCATTGATTCAAGTAAGTAGGCTCCTTCAGTAGTCTTCTCTCCCCCCTCTCATTCCCTCTTCTGACTACCCTTTCTTTCTTAATTTAGGATTTTTATTCAGTCATTACATTATTGCTATCCCTTTCCCCCAAGGTTCATGGCTAGTGTATGTGTTGGCTTTGCCCCTCCTAGCCATAGAACCATCAATTTATTGCTTTTATTTTAATTGTCTCCCTTTCCCTAAAGCCAAGTAGAGAAACCCTTGTAAGAGTGACTCTCTGGTCAAGTAGGGAAGCTCATATTATGATGCATCCCTCGGGCTAAGTAGAGAAACCTACTTGTGAGTCTCTCTCTAGCTTTATCCCCTTTCTTTTACTTTATTTTTATTTTAGCATTTTTTTCTTTATTTATTTATTTATTTTTTATTGCGTGGGTTGTTTATTTTTAGTTATTTATTTATTTAATTTTAATTGCGTGGCTTGCGTCTTTAAATTCTTAGATGACGAATGGTTAGGACGTTATTTTTAGGACGGTAATTAGAATTAGATCACAACCATTAATCAGTTCACTTTCGCATTATTAAAAGAAATAAAAAATAAAGTGGCTGCTCTCCCTGTGTTCGACCCGTAGCTACACTGATCCGTACGCTTGCGGTTACATTTTAAATCTCAAACAAGTTTTTGGCGCCGTTGCCGGGGAGGCAGTTCCATGTTATTTTTCACTTTCTTTTGGTAAATCGGAGTGCTTTGTTTTATTTTATTTTATTTTTTTTTATTGAATTCCTGAGAAGAACAACTTGCAATAATAGTTGTATCAGTGGAGGTCGCCATGCCTCACAGTATGATAAAGACAGGTTTCGCCCTGTAGCAGTACCTCAGGAATTGACCTGAGCAACCCCGGATCCCTGCCGGTAAGCTCCCAAAAAAACAAAAAACAAAAAAATCAAAAAAAAAATTCAAAAAAAAATCATAAAAAAAAAATAAATTTTTGCTATCCATTCTTTTGTGCTTGCTTTACTTTAGTTGTGGGTAGTTTTCTGTTGCATGAGTGTTAAGTGGGTACGTAATACTAAGAATCGGTTAGAAAGAAGAGATCCAACAAGTAGTGACCCTATACGTTTGCTCTCTTTAAAACCCTTCAATATGGGAGACCAACAGCAAAACCCTTCACCTAAATCTCTGAAAGATAGGTTCTACCCTGCTAGAACAGCCCAACCTTCCTGCATAGTTCTACCACAAGCCCAGGGCAATAATTTTGAACTCAAATCTCAATACATCACTATGTTGCCCCACTTCCATGGGTTGACCTCTGAGGATGCATACCTATTTCTAAGGGAATTTGAAGAGGTATGTGTTCTAATTAAGATCCAACAGCTTTCTGATGATGCTGTTAAGCTTAGGTTTATCACTTTTGCATTGAAAGACCAAGCTAAGAAGTGGTTGTATGGATTACCCACAAATTCCATAACCTCATGGGAACAGTTCACAGTTGTCTTCCTTAAGAAGTTTTTCCCAACTCACAAGACCAATAAGCTTAGAAGTGATATCCTTCAGTTTAGGCAAAAGCCTAGTGAGTCATTTTCCAAGCTTATGGAGAGATTCAAGGATCTACTCCAAGAATGCCCTCACCATGGCCTAGACCTATGGCATTTATGTCAAATAATTTATGAGGGTATTGATTACCCAACTAAACAAATGATAGAGTCTATGTGCCCTGAGGGATTCACATCCTTTACAGATGAAGGAAAAGCATGGGAATTTTTACTTGACTTAGCTGACAAAACCCGTGAGTGGGAATCAACCCAAGAGAGTGAAAGAACCATAGGAGGAAAAGGATATTTTGTGGATGGGATAGTAGCCAAGGAAGCCCATTTGGATAGCCTAATCAAGAGGATTGAGGCTATTGTTCCTAGAGAGCCATCATCAGTCAATTTGGTTAAGATTTGTGCTTGGTGCCAGTCCCCTGGACATGTCATAGAAGAATGCCCCAACACCTCTGGGGGCACTTCTAATGATAGTGTTAATGCCTTATACCAGAATAATCCATATAGTAACACTTATAATCCAGGATGGAGAAATCACCCAAATTTCTCTTGGAATCAGGGCAACCAAGCAGGACCTTCCAATTTCTATAATCAAGGTCAACCTGGACCCCAAAGGCCTCCCTTTGCACAACAATCTTTTTCTCAAAATACTTTTCCTAGGTCAAATGTAGGACCTCAGGCGAGTTTTCCTAGGGCCCCTCTTCTATCATCTTATCAGCAACCCCCTGGGTTTACTAACACTGGAGAGGCAAGTAGAATTAGTGACTTGGAAAAAAATATGGCCCTTCTCATGACAAGCCATCAAAATCTTACGAGAGAACTTACTCAAGTTGTCTCAATTATGCGTGAGAGGGAGAAGGGAACTTTACCCAGTCAACCAGAGCCTAACCCTAGGCATCATCAGCCTGTTAGTTCACAAGGACCAACTAATGCACCACTGAATATAGTACAAGGTCAGACTCAACAAGGGCCCTCTAACCAATGTAATGTTGTTTATGCCCTTAGGAGTGGTAGAGAGTACCTACAGAGCGTTCCTAAATCTTCCCCATCTATTACTCCTGTTAACTCTTCTTCAGTTGAGGACACAAATGTGCCTCTTGTTCCAGGTTCGTCTGATGAACCTAAAGATTTTTCTGAAACTAAAGATGATTTGGTTGAGGAAACCAAAAATGATTCTTCTGAACAGGGGCAAATCCCTAACAGTCCTTATGTTCATCCTGTCCCATTTCCTAATCGCTTGGTAAACAAAAAGAAGACTGCTTCCATGGACAAAATTTTAGAAGTCTTCAAAAAGGTAGAAGTAAACATCCCTCTTTTGGATGCCATATCCCAGATCCACCGCCTATGCAAAGGTACTGAAAGATTTGTGTACTCACAAACGTATCACTAGTGTGCCCAAAAAGGCGTTCTTGGCAGGTAACATTAGTTCCATAATTACTCAGCCTATAGCAGCCAAGTATAAGGATCCAGGGAGCCCTACCATATCTTGTGTCATAGGCAACACCTATATTGAGCATGCCTTACTTGACCTTGGCGCAAGTGTGAATCTTTTACCTTACCATGTGTACAAGCAACTAGGATTGGGAGAATTGAAAGCCACTGGAACTACTCTTCAGTTGGCAGATAGGTCTGTTAAGATTCCTAAAGGGATGGTTGAGGATGTCTTACTAAAGGTGGGGGAATTTATTTTCCCTGTTGATTTCATTGTGTTAGATACTAAGCCCTTCTCAACCAAGGATGAGATCCCAATAATTCTAGGAAGACCATTCTTGGCTACCAGTAATGCATTAATCAATTGCCGGAATGGTTTCCTAAGATTATCTTTTGGTAACCAAACTGTTGAGTTTAACATGTTTAGGATTGGCAAGCAACCACATATGGAAGAAGAGATCAATATGCTTGAGGATTTTTTGGATTTTTCTGATGATTTAGTTACCAACTTTGATATTGATTTTGATTCAGAATTCCAAGAGTGTATGGATGAGTTGGATGATGATAGTGAAAATTTCTTTTCTGAAGTCTTGAGTCTTCACACACTTGTGGAGCCCTTAGGACCCCTTTCCAATTCCATTCCCAAACCTTCCATAGTTGAGCCCCCTAAGCTAGATCTTAAGGAGTTGCCATCTAATTTGAGATATGCTTTCCTAGGGCCTGACCAGACTCTTCCTGTAATAATTTCTTCAAATTTGACTTCTAGCCAGGAAGAGGAGTTACTTAAAGTGTTAAAAGATAATAAGGAAGCCCTAGGTTGGACCATGGCTGATATCAAGGGTATAAGCCCTTCTATTGTGCAACATCATATACATCTTATGGAGGATTCCAAACCATCCACGGAACCCCAAAGAAGAGCTAACCCAGTGATGATGGAAGCCATTAAGAAAGAGATCCTAAAGTGCTTGGATCATGGAATAATTTATCCTATTTCTGACAGCCAATGGGTAAGCCCAGTTCACGTAGTGCCTAAGAAGTCTGGTGTGACTGTAGTTCCTAATGCCAATAATGAGTTGATCCCTACCCGTGTCCAAACAGGATGGCGTGTGTGCATTGATTACAGGAAGTTAAATGCGGCAACCTGGAAGGACCACTTCCCATTGCCATTCATTGACCAGATGTTAGAGAGGTTAGCTGGACATGAATACTATTGCTTTCTTGATGGATATTCCGGCTATAACCAAATCCCAATTGCTTTAGAGGACCAACATAAGACCACTTTTACATGCCCATATGGAACATTTGCTTACAGGCGTATGCCCTTTGGGCTTTGCAATGCCCCTGCTACGTTCCAACGATGCATGATGAGCATTTTTTCTGACATGGTCGAAAAATTCTTAGAAGTATTTATGGATGACTTTTCAATTCATGGGAATTCCTATTCTGAATGTCTTCATCATCTTTCCCTAGTTTTGAAAAGGTGCATATCTAAGAATTTGGTTTTGAATTGGGAGAAATGTCATTTTATGGTTAAATCTGGTATTGTTTTAGGCCATGTAATATCCAAGGAGGGAATTAAGGTAGATAGAGCCAAAGTGGATTTAATTGATAATTTACCACCTCCTCAATCTGTTAAGGATGTTCGGTCTTTTCTAGGGCATGCAGGCTTCTACAGAAGGTTTATTAAGAACTTTAGTCAGTTAGCCCGACCTCTCACCTCATTACTTGTCAAAGATCAGACTTTTGAGTTTTCCAAAGAGTGCCTAGAATCCTTCAAGCAACTTAAGAAGGAGTTGACCAATGCACCCATTGTTCAACCACCTGTTTGGACTGAACCTTTTGAACTGATGTGTGATGCTTCAGATTTTGCCATAGGAGCAGTTTTAGGTCAAAGGATTAATAAGTTACCCACTGTCATTTACTATGCTAGTAGGACCTTAAATGATGCACAACTCAATTATACAACCACTGAAAAAGAATTTTTAGCTGTTGTGTTTGCATTAGAAAAGTTTCGGTCTTACTTAGTTGGCTCACATGTGGTGGTGTATACTGATCATTCTGCCCTCAGATACCTAGTTCAGAAGAAGGATGCCAAAGCCCGTCTCATTAGGTGGGTTTTACTTTTGCAAGAGTTTGATTTAGAAATTAGGGATAAGAAAGGAGTTGAAAACCTAGTTGCAGACCATTTATCCCGGCTTCCCAATTCCTTGACTGTTGATTCTCCAGTCAACGAGAACTTTCCAGATGAACAATTATTTGCAATGTCCAGTGAACCATGGTTTGCTGACATTGTCAACTTCTTAGTTTCAGGTGTGACTCCGGATCACTGGTCCACTCAAGATAAGTATAGGTTTCATTCCCAAGTTAAACACTTTTTCTGGGATGATCCTTATTTGTTTAAGATATGTCCGGATCAGATTATCCGACGATGTGTTCCTGATCATGAGCAACATTCTATTCTCTCTTTTTGTCATGATCATGCATGTGGTGGACACTTTGGACCTAAGAAGACTGCCGCAAAGGTTCTCCAATGCGGATTTTATTGGCCCACTCTTTTTAGAGATGCTTTTGATTTTTGCAAGGCTTGCCCTGCCTGCCAGTCTTTTGGCCGTATCAATAAAAGGAACATGATGCCCCTCAACCCTATTTTGGTAGTTGAGATCTTTGATGTATGGGGCATCGATTTTATGGGACCATTCCCTAATTCTTTTGGGAATTTGTACATACTTTTGGCCGTTGATTATGTTTCTAAATGGATAGAGGCCATACCTTGTAAAACTAATGACCACAAAGTGGTGGTCCAGTTTCTCAAAGAGAACATTTTTTCCGCTTTGGTGCACCACGTGCAATAATTAGTGATAGGGGTACTCATTTTTGTAATCGGCCTTTTGAGGCCTTAATGAAAAAGTATGGGATCACCCATAAGTTATCTACCCCTTATCACCCTCAAACTAGTGGCCAAGTGGAGGTGTCTAATATGCAGATTAAACAAATCTTGGAGAAAACTGTTAATCCCAACCGTAAGGATTGGTCCCTTAGGCTCATTGATGCCTTGTGGGCCCATCGGACTGCATTCAAGACCGACCTTGGTCAGTCTCCCTACCGTTTGTTGTATGGAAAAGCTTGTCACTTACCAGTTGAGTTGGAGCATAAGGCCTTTTGGGCCATTAAGAAGCTTAACTTTGATTTGTCTGATGCGGGAATTCATCGTAGGCTCCAACTATCTGAGTTGGAGGAACTTAGGAATGATGCCTATGAAAGTTCTAGGATTTACAAGGAAAAGACCAAAGCTTTCCATGATAAACACATTCTGCGTAAATCTTTTGCAATTGGTGATAAGGTCTTATTGTACAACTCTCGATTGCATCTTTTTCCTGGTAAGCTTATATCCCGATGGGATGGCCCGTTTATTGTCCATAATATATATCCCCATGGGGCTGTGGAGATTTTGAATCCAGGAACAGGGGTAATTTTGAAGGTTAATGGTCAGCGTTTGAAACCGTTCCTCGAGTTTCCCACTACTAGTAGTGAAGAGGTCATGGATCTCCATGAACCTCTTTACACTGATGACTAACTGTTATTCAGGTATGACCCCCTTGCATTGTCTTTGCTTTTAATTTTTTCCATGCATTGAGGACATTGCATGACTTAAGTGTGGGGGAGGGAAACCAGTTTTTATTTATTTATTTATTTTTTTTTTCACTTTGTTCTGTTTGTTTTTCTTTTTATTTTTTTGAGCTTGCTAAGGATGAAGTCCTACTTTGGCTTTTGGCTAATGATCATACCATTCGGTTGCTTGATGTATGAAAATAAAATTTTTGATTCAGGTACCCATTTTGAACGTATAAAAACCCTGTTGAGAAGAAAGAAACAAGCATGTGTCTTGAGATGGGACTTTCTTTTGAAAATAAGAGACCCCTGTTTTATGGTGATGGACCATATGTAAGTCTGTGGGTTCCTTGTACTTTTGATTTGGAGTTGAGACCTTCTTTTTAATTTGGCATGGGTTGACAAATGCACAATTTTAAATGAAATGTGAAATGTGGTATAAAGAAGAATAAGAGTTGATTCCCTTGGAACTAGACAGGGCATTGCGCCTCAGGAAGCGTGGTGTCTTGATCGAAATTCCTTGGGAGGAAACTTCTGAAGTAACTCTAGCATCACTGCCTTTGTGGACATATGCAAAAAGCGAAGCTACATAGTAACTTGGGTGTCTGGTGTTTGCTCCACCATGTCATTCAAGCCAAAAGTAGTGGAGTAGAATAGAGTTTATTAAGCATAAAAAAAAAGAAAAAAAATGTGCAAATGTCATTATTGCTTGGTAACATGTTCAAAAACACTCCAACGCTTTAGTCTTTGGTTCCCTATTTCTTCACAAGTGGTTTTGCCTTAAGATAAGGATGTTTTGGAAGAGATGAGGTGAGTTCCAAATTAAGAAATATGCTAGTGCCTGGAATTGATAAAGGGTAATAAAAGTTCAAGTGTGGGGGTCCCTTGTAAGACAAATTATCTTTGCTCCGGATCGGTATAAGCCTTACCTTTAGCCAAAATTGGGATTTGTTTATTCTGAATTTTGGGTGTATATTCACTGCAAACACCCACGAGACACAACTCGTCCACTAGGGGTGACCTAGGGGTTTAAAGGCTTGTTGCACATGCTAAGTGCAACCGTGATTCCTACAAAAATGAGTTTGGTTTTTTTTGTCTTTATTCTTTTTCTTTTTGTTTTGCTCGAGGACTAGCAAAGTCTAAGTGTGGGGGAATTCTGATGAGCACATTTATGTGTGAAATCTAGGGTAGTAAAACATGCATTTTACATATTTAGAATGGATTTACCTTGGGTTTTACTCTCTTTTTGCAGGTTTTATATTTTCAAGGCCTTAAGGATTATCGGGTGCTATATCTTCAATTTTACACGTAAAGAGGTCCTATTTCTTTCCATGGTTACGAAGAGGACGAAATTCTGAGCAAGATGGACGTGTTCAATTAAAAGTACACATTCGTTTGGTCACCCGTACAAATGATTATTCTTTTTCGGGTCAGAAAAAGAATAATGGATCAGAACTGAACCGAGATGCAGAACCAGCCCGTTTGCAATTGTCCCAGAGGTACAAGGAATACTCCAAATGCCAACAAGGATCGATGGACCACATCTTTAAGTGATTAAAGATTTGTTTTTGGTAACAACAACTACCTAGCTTAGTTGGTGAGCTATGGTGTACAAAATTCTCTTGCTCACCAAGAGGTCTCAAGTTCGAATCTTATGGTTGTTTTTTTTAGAAGATTTTGTTGAAGATTTTCTGCTTTAGAAGCAAGCAAAATCGTGGAAGGGTTCTTGCACAAGAAAAAAGAAAAAAAAAGGAAAGGAAAATCGTGGAAGCAAGAAGAGAAGAGAAAAAAAAGGAAAGAGACAAAAAAGGGGAGAACCAAAGATTGTCCAAATCTTCTCTCTCCTCCACATCATCACCAAATATTGCTCAAATCACACAAAGAAGAAGAAAATCGTCCCTAGGAGAGAGAAAAAGAAGAAAAAAAATTAGGAAAAAAAAAAGGAAAGAAGAAATTTATTTCTCTCTTCTCTCTCCTCCACCTTAGCACTTTTGGACTCAAAAGATCTCACAATCAATTGTGGGTTTCTCTCTTTTAGGAAATAAAAAATTGTTACCCTACCTCTCCATTCCCTATAAATACAACTCATGTAAGAGGAGGGGAGACAATTCATTCTTCTTCTAGTTTTCTTTAGTTGCTCTCTCTCTTCCTCTTTCTCTCTTTAGTTTTAGTTCTTCTCTATATTTGCTTTAATCACTTTTGTAATAGTTTTTTTTTTTATTTCAATTAATGCAAGTACTCTTTTATTTTTATTCATTTCTTTTTATGTTTATGATTTTATGCAATTGAGTTGTAATTTTTTAAGTTATAGTTCTAGGCTTAGATCTAGGTGACAAGATCACGAGCCGTGGAGCAATTTTTTTTCAAGTTCAAGCATTGATTCAAGTAAGTAGGCTCTTTCAGTAGTCTTCTCTCCCCCCTCTCATTCCCTCTTCTGACTACCCTTTCTTTCTTAATTTAGGATTTTTATTTTCAGTCGTTACATTATTGCTATCCCTTTCCCCCAAGGTTCATGGCTAGTGTATGTGTTGGCTTTGCCCCTCCTAGCCATAGAACCATCAATTTATTGCTTTTATTTTAATTGTCTCCCTTTCTCTAAAGCCAAGTAGAGAAACCCTTGTAAGAGTGACTCTCTGGTCAAGTAGAGAAGCTCATATTATGATGCATCCCTCGGGCTAAGTAGAGAAACCTACTTGTGAGTCTCTCTCTAGCTTTATTCCCTTTCTTTTACTTTATTTTTATTTCAGCATTTTTTTTCCTTTATTTATTATTATTATTTTTTTAATTGCGTGGGTTGTTTATTTTTAGTTATTTATTTATTTAATTTTAATTGCGTGGCTTGCGTCTTTAAATTCTTAGATGACGAATGGTTAGGACGTTATTTTTAGGACGGTAATTAGAATTAGATCCCAACCATTAATCAGTTCACTTTCGCATTATTAAAAGAAATAAAAAAATAAAGTGGCTGCTCTCCCTGTGTTCGACCCGTAGCTACACTGATCCGTACGCTTGCGGTTACATTTTAAATCTCAAACAGTCCTCCTACTTTTATCTTAGCTCATAAACTCAAGAGGCTTAAGCCTATCATTAGAGCTTGGGCTAGGCAATCCTTCCCAAATTTTGATATGGAGTTGGATAAATCAAAAGAGGCTCTGGCAGGGATTCAGAGTCAAATTGAAATATCAGGGATGACTGATGATTTATTTGGGAAGGAAGCGGACGCTAAAATAGCATATTTAAATGCTTTAAAGAATCATGAAAAGCTCTGGGCAGAGAAATCTTACATCACTTGGCTAAAGCATGGTGATAGGAATTCTAAATTCTTTCACCTTTATGCCAAGATTAGAAGGGCAAGAAACACTATCAGACTACTTCAAAAATCTGATGGGTCAAAGATTTTTGACAGAGATGGGATTGCGAGCAACATGGTAGATTATTTCCAATCTTTTCATAAAAGTTCGCCTATCTCTGATCATTCAGATCTGATTAACTCCATTCCTGCTTTAGTTGATGAGGTCGACTTGCTTTCTTTGGATGCTATTCCGAGTGCAGTTGAAATCAAGAGGGCTGTTTGGGACCTTGATCCGGATAGCTCTCCGGGCCCTAACGGCTACCCTGGGTATTTTTTCCGGCATTGTTGGGAGGTGGTGGAAGGTGATTTCACTAAAGCGGTCAGAGAATTCTTTCTCTCAGGCGTCATGCCCCCTGGTCTAAATAATAATTTTTTAGTTTTGATCCCAAAAGTTGTTGGAGCCATCTCGCTGGACAAGTTTCGGCCCTTGTGTATGGAGAACTTTGTCTGCAAAGTTATATCAAAGATTTTAGCTACAAGAATGTCTTTCTTGCTGCTGAGGTTGATTTCATAAGAACAGGGGGCATTCCAAAAAGGCAAATTGATTCACTCGAATGTTGGTTTGGCTTCTGAGCTAGCAAATATTATGTTTTCTGCCACCAGAGGAGGAGGATTAGGAATCAAACTTGACGTTCAGAAGGCCTTTGATTCTATCTCTTGGGATTTTTTACTGCAAGTGTTGAACCATTTGGCTTCTTTGATAAATGGGTGAACTGGATTCAGCAGGTCCTTTGTTCTTCAAAAATCTCTATTCTTTTGAATGGCGGTCCTGTGGGATATTTCAATGTGGAAAGAGGCTTAAGGCAAGGGGACCCCATGTCTCCAATTCTCTTCATTCTAGCGGAGGAGGTTCTGTGTAGAGGTATGCAAGCTCTCATTCATGATGGGAAAATCAAACCCCTCCAGGGGCCTAGAGGTGAGGTAATGCTGGTCCCCCTTTTATTTGCAGATGACATATTTATTCTCATGAATGCATCTATTAAGTATGTTCGTAACCTAAATAAGTTTCTGAGGAAGTATCAAGATTTCTCTGGCCAGCAAATAAATCTAGATAAAAGCAAGCTTTTCATGGGGAAAATCAGGCATGCTCGTATTAGGGACGTTGCTGAGGTCTTGGGCATCTTTGTTTGCAACTTCCCTACTAAATATCTTGGGGTTCAGATCTTCAAAGGAAGAGTGAAGAAAATCTTTTTGCTGCCTGTCCTAGACAAAGTAAAGGAGCGCATGGCGGGATGGAAAGGAAAACTCATTTCAATGGCTGGAAGGGTTCAGTTAGTGCGCTCGGTGATTATGGGCATACCAGTCCATAACATGGCTATCTATTGGTGGCCAAATTCCTTAATTAGCTTGATGGAAATGTGGATGCGTAATTTTATATGGACTGGTGATGTGGACAACTCCAAAGCAGTGACAGTTAAATGGGAGCAGGTTTGCAAACCAAGGGACGAAGGAGGCCTAGGAATCCATCGGAGTTGAGACATGAACAAATCTTTATTGTGCAAGCAAGTTTGGAACATCAAGCATGGGAACTCAGGCATGAGTAGGCTATTCAAGGCTAGATTTTTGAAGATTGAAAATATTAACCCATCTTTTAAGTCATCATCAGTTTGGGCTAGATTGCGCAAAGTTTGGAATTTTGTTTCTTCTAGAGAGCGATGGATTAGTGGAAATGGGCAGGATATTAGGCTTTGGTCTGACATTTGGATAGGTGATAAATCGATTGCAAAGTCTTGTGGTTTAGACTATGGGTTTCTGAAGAATTTGACTTTGAAGGTTTGAGATGTCATCTAGAACTCTAAATGGATTTTACCACCTGTTCGCTCCCCTCTCCTCCATCAATGTTTTGAAGCTGCTCGGGCTATTAGGCTGCCCCTATCAAACTTGAATGATCAATTTGTTTGGTCTTGTACCTCCTGGGGTTCTTTCTCCTCTTCTTCTGTGTGGGAGGAGATAAGAAAACCAACCCCAAGGTTCCTTGGAGCTCCTTGGTTTGGGGGAAACTCATGCAACCAAGACTATCCACTTTTGGATGGAGACTAATGCACAAAAACTTCCTACAGATGATGTGGTTTCGGCGAAAGGAATCCCTCTGGCCTTCAAATGCTGCTTATGTGATGAGCAAGTTGAGTCCTTTCATCACCTGTTCATGGGTTGCAAATTTACCGTGGCAGTTTGGAAAATGTTCTTGGATTGTTTTGGGATGACTTGACCTGACATTGAAGACTTGCCTCTGCTTGTTCGGTGGTGGATCAGAAAGTGCAGGATCCTAGTGCTTAAAGAACCTTGGTCTATGGGGTTAGTCACTGTGGCTGACAACATTTGGACAGAAAGGAATTCTAGGAGATATGGGAGTAGATTCCTTTCTCCCTTCTCTGTATTTGATAAGATTAAAAGAGTCTATCAAGACTCCAAAATCTCAGTCTTTGACAAACTGCCTCACCTCTCTGATATCATGTGCTGCCGGCGTCTGGGTTTGATCATTAATCCTAAGCGCCCTCCTGAGCCTTTGGAAATTTTCTGGTTCATGCCTCCTTCTAGTTGGACAAAATTAAATGTGGATGGTAGCTCCATGGGCAACCTTGGTAGGGCTGGCGCAGGTGGAGTTATTCGTAATGACCTTGGGGCTGTGATTGGTTCCTTTAAAAATTTTATTAGGATTCAATCAAACTATGTAGCAGAATTTCAAGCTTTGATCATAGGTCTCCTTATGGCTAAGGAGCTGAGAGCTTCGTCTCTTTGGATCGAGTCAGACTCTGCAGTGGTGGTGGTGGCAGTTCAAGCCAGATCCATTCCATGGTTTGTCGCTCAACAATGGATCTCCCTAGAGCCTTTCTTGCTTTCTATTTCCTGGAAGATTTCCCACTGTTTTAGAGAGGCTAATAGTATAGCTGATTTTTTGGCTCGGGATGCGGAAAAATCAGGATCATCCGAATATAATGCTCAGCTCTCGCAGCACATTTGGGATGAGATAGCTCATGACGCCGACTCTAGACCTAGATTTCGGTTCTAATTTTTTTTTTTGCATTTTCTCCTTGCTGATGGCAATGCCGAAGGTGGGGGAAAATGTGGTCTCTGAGATGTAATTGTTTGTCATTTTTTCTTTTCTCCTTAATATATTTGAATCATTAGCAAAAAAAAAAAGAAGTTGAACAAATACAAAAAATCAATAAAAATTTAAACTAAGGCCTTGGGCCCTTACTAAACAATAAATGCCAAGAGGGACCAAACAATAAAACAGTGATGGCACAATATATAGGGCAAAACACCGAAAACCCCATATAGCGGAGTGTAACTATAGATCAACAGAAATTATTAAGACCACCAAACCTGAATTAAATTGTATCAATGCTACGCAAGATAAGTGTTTCCACAGTTAGACCTGGTCCAAACCCTAATAGTACACCCCAATCAAACCCTTCTCCAGTTGTAGCTTTCCCTTCCTTCGTAGACTTGTTCCTAATTTCATCCAAAATAAACATTACAGTTGGGCTCGACATATTACCAAATTCGCTCAACACTTTTCTTGATGCTTTTAGTTTCTCCTCCTTCAAACCAAGGGTCACTTCAATAAGGTCCAAAATTGCCGGGCCACCAGGGTGAGACACCCAAAAAATGGAGTTCCAATCACAAATACCAACCTTGCTAAATGCTTCCTCCATGCATTTCCCAATGTTCCCAGCAATAGTTTTGGCCACATCCTTGGATAAGCTGATTGAAAGACCTGATTGACGCAAGTGGCCTTCAACCATATCATCTGAGTCTGGGAGAATTCGTGTACCAGCTGAGAATAGTTGGAATAGTGGGCGTTCAACTGAAGTGTCAGGGTCAGCACCAACTATTAAAGCTGCAGCACCATCTGCAAAGATTGCCTGCCCAAGTAGGGTGTGGAAGTCGGTCGCGGTAGGTCCCTTGAAGCCACTAACGGAGTTCAACTCCGAGCAAACAACAAGGACACGTGCACCTTTATTGTTCTCAGCAAGGTCTTTGGCAACACGGAGGACACTGCCACCACCGTAGCAACCTAGATGATACATCATCACACGTCTGACGGTGGGTGAAAGACCAAGGAGTTTGATGAGTTGGAAATCGGCACCAGGTGCATCAACACCAGAAATGGTAGTGAATACAACATGGGTGATCTTTGATTTGGGCTGCCCCCATTCATCGATGGCTTTTAAGGCTGCTTGTTGAGCCAACTTAGGAACCTCGACAACCATAATATCTTGGCGTGCATCAAGTGTGGGAGCAATAGGGTTGTAGAATTCAGGGTTTTCCGCAATAATTTCTTCTGTCATGTAGAGATGACGTTTTATGATTGTTGATCTATCACCTGTTTTATAAGCATAGAGAAAAGGAATAATGTCATTTCAATTAGAAATTGGTTGAGGAAACTTGTATCCTAGCTAGTTCAAATTTAATGCAGGAATTAAACTTACTAGAGCAGTAAGTACTTACAGATACGCTTGAACTTGTCTTTCAAATCAGTCATATGTTCACTCTTTGTGGATCTGAAGTAGAAATCTGGGAACTCCGGCTGATAGACACAGTTGGTTGGATTTGCTGTGCCGATGGCCAGAACTGTGGCTGGACCTTGCGAGCGGTGCGCTTCATAGATTTCTCCAACTGAACCCATTGCTTGTTGCTCTTTTGTGGATAGAAGAATAAATTAAAATGGAAGGGAAGGATATAGAAACTAGCAAGCGATGATGATTCGATGAAATAGAGGAATGAATTAAGATGGAAGGGAAGGCTATGGAAACAATAAGGAAGCAAGTGATGACTTGACGAAATAGCTAGACAGATGGATGGGGTTTTATAGAAGTTGGAAGTTTGAATGGATCCAATATTGGCAACTTAAGGTTGAAAAAGTATATAGCCTTTTTTTGAAAACAAGTCAAATAGTCTTAAGAGTGATACAGCTAATAATTGACAAAGTTTTGGGGCATCTTCATCACCTCTGTTCGTAGACTCTGTCGCATTGACTTGTGGTTTTAGTACAGAGTTTTTTTTTTTATTATTTATTTTTTGGGGCGAGGGGATGGTGTGGTTGAGTTTCGAAGAAAGGATCAGGCTCTTCTCCAACGCGTTGAGTGTTCAACCTGACATCTTATAGCTAGGAGGACCCAATATACATCCCAATACATGGGTGAACACCTCCCGATCCTTCAGCTGCCGGATGCTTGATTGAGGAGATATTTTTCCTCAAAAAAAAAAAAAAAGGTTGGTATTTTTTTCAACCCTCCCCCTCCCCCCTCATGTGAGACAACATTGTTGAAAGAACGCTGTTTCGTATTTATGTTTAAGCTACTGATAGTGATGTTTTGTATCCATCCAATTTTGGTTGTGTATAAGAAATACGTGAACAGGCGCCTTGTTTGACTAATTAGGGTTATTAGCATCAGTTTTATGTTAATATCAATTATTGTACCTTAAATTTCCAACTTTTGTAATCCTTTATAATTTTTATTTCCAATTACTAACTGCTGTTTACTTATGATTTTTTTTTTTTTTTTTGGTAGGAACTTAGTCATGCATCAATGCAAGGTGATGGGGTTTTAAACGATGAAAGAGAAAATGGAGAGCAACTATATTTTATTATTAAATTCAATTTTGTTCATTAGTTGCATAGAACGGGACTAGGTCATTGGTAGAGATATTTGACAGGAGGACAATTTTTAATATGCATTTGGAAATACTTCTTTAATGCAATGTTTAATCACAACAAAGAGGAGTTCGAGTCCCAGAGATCTCACCGGAAGCCCCAAGGAAATTCAACGATCAGCCTTCATTTATGGATTTAGTTCTCGATATCGGTACTGGTATCCGTCTTTGTCGATATTGGAGAGGATCTTTGCGCATTGATCACTTTTACCTCTTGTTTTTCAGAAAAAAGTACATTTTTACTGGTTTATCCCTAAAACGATATGAATAACCGATTCGAATCAGTCAAGGATTGAGGATCGATTTCAGCCAATACCAGTACAATATAACCGATACGATACCCATACTTGAAACCATGGACCCCATAATAGGTGGCACATATGGTTCTTAGTAGCCCAAACCCAAACAAGTCTTGATCCATTTGAACTATTTCCTTCTAGGTAGCACGAAAATAGGACCTAGTTAATCAAAACGATAGTCAAGACAATACTAAGCGATCTGATTGAGTTCTCTTTGATATCTACAAGTGTGAAGTCAGTCCCTGAACTATTACTCTCCAGATAGTTGAAAATTAACATTGTGCAAGGTCGGACAACAAAAATTATGGAAGTAATTTGGCAGCCTCTTAAGTAGGATATTATCAAGATAAACATAGATGATTGCTTTCTTAGAAACCATGCCAAGCAGATGCGAGTGGTGTTCTTAGTGACTGCAATGGGAAGTCAATCAGATGTTTTGCAAATTATCAAGGCATCTCTACAAACTTTGTGACTGAGCTCGCAACTTTCATCTTGGGTATATTGTGTAGAATGTGACTCTAAATCTATGGTGTTATGCATTAAAAATCATAACATTCCATAGATGTTCGAATAACAATAGTGGTTCTACAAAGCCTTCTTTGATATCTCCTCATGGAAAATTATCCATTGTTATCATGAGGTTAACAATTTTGCAGACAAATTACCAAAGCATGCGGCTGCCACAATGCCTGCCACTCACTAGGATGCTGCTCTCTCTTTTCTTGTCGAGGATGTTCACTTGGATGCTCAACTAAGACCAGATACAGATTCTCATAAACAGTTTTTGATATTTTTTTTTCTGTATTTGAGTTGGTTCTCTACTGGTGCCATGCCAAAGGTGGATAAGTAGCTCAAAGTTATTGTATTCTCTAATTCTTTCACTCCTTTATTAAATGTCTACTTGTTGATTGTTAGTTCTTAAACTATTGGGGATTTTCTAATCGCATTTCTTCTATTTCCACTAAAATTACGTCTTTATTAATTGTTTTCTTTTCTTTGTATTCAATCTCAATTGTAGGATTAGTAAGGGTAGAGGCTTGAGATTAGGATTGTTCTCTTTAAATAAGAGGTTTGTACAAGAACAAATTAACCAGTTGATTTTGATAAATTGAAATAAACTTTTGAGTGTTCGGAGCCTAGAATCCTGCTATGTTGTCCAATGTGACTGCTGCCTTATCTCCATTAATTTTGGTTGCCTACAAATACTCAAACAAAGATTGTTTCTAGAACGAGGTTTTTGGTTTATGCTCTCTGTCTCTCAAGACAAAGAAGATGATAAAATTTTCTACAACTCCCAATGAAGCCATGGAGCCCTTCTAACCACTTAATAACCACTTCCCCTTCACCTTCCATCAAGGTAAGTTGGGGGTGATTATAATGGTTTAAACAAGCGTCAACTTTCGGAGCTTGATCAATTTCTTTTTCTAAAAGTCAGTAAAAGTATATATTGAATAAATAGAGAGTTACAATCACAAAGAATGAGAGAAAAAATCATTGAATTACCTCTATACCTTCGGCATGGCCATTAGTAGAAAGGTAACCCAATCATAGGAAAGCTAGCTAACACAATCTATATCGTGGTCTCATATTTTGAGTCCCAAAATATTTCATGGAAAACAAAGGATGGCGCAGAGTTCCAACTTGTAGTTAATCGAGTTGTTGCAGCATGTTTAGCCAATCTATTAGCTACCACGTTTCTTGTAGAAACCAACCCTAAAATGATGCAAAAGATAATGGAAAACAAGAACAAGTAAATTGAACCGTGACCAGTCTTAGATTGTTCCCCCATAGAAATTTCATGAAAATCTAAGCGCATCTCTGGGATGAATGATTGCAAAAACTTATTCTCCATCTTCTTGAACCTTATTTTCATACCAAGAAGAAGAAGTGAACATGTAAAGTTACGAGACGAGATGAGGTTTGATTTTCCTCTTAGTTCTTTCTACCATAACCTTTTTGGGAGGTTAAAATTAATTAATATTAAATGTGAAAATTCAAAAGAATGGGAAATGAATTCATATTGGATTTTAGTGTCCATAAAAGCTTGGTAGATTAGAATTTAGTTTCAAACAATCATTTTTAGTCGTAGATTTTTGCTCCTAGATTTTTACAGAGCAACCGTATTAAACATGTATTAAAAACATACAATATCATTGTTGTACGTGTTTTATTGCACTGTATTTTTTGAAAAGTATTATTACCGTATGGTCCATTTAATTGCCGAAAGTATCCCTTCCCATATTATTACCGTGTGGCCTGCGATCGACACTCTTCCTGAACCAATTCAAGTAGGGAATATTAGGTGAATAGTGATACCACAACAAGATTATGAGTCCAAGAGGCAGATTTTTCGGTTTGCGTTAATAGGACGGGGTGAATTTTCGTCTGATATATTTGGTTGATCTACGAGAAGAGGCAAGTGAAAAATGGAATTTGAGCCAAAGTGTAATCATGCATCCATTGGGAAAGGGTTATGTGATTTTTCAATTTCATTGTGAATGTGATAAGGCGGGGGTTTGGAGGCGTAGTCCTTTAAGGATTGGCGACCAATTGATTCGGTTTCAGCATTAGAAGCCCAACTTCAACATCCATGAGAAGCAGTCATTTACAAAACTCGTTTGGGTTCATCTCCCTGATCTCCCTCTCGAGTATTGGCATGAGAACGTGCTCCTGTCAATAGCAAAAGCAGTTGGATGTCCACTCGCGTTAGATCGTTGTACAAGACAAGGTCTTCTGGGATATTTTGCTCAGGTCTTAGTTGAAGTGGACGTTTCTGAATCGGCTGCAAGGGTTGATGAGGTTCCAGTTGAAAGGCTTGGACCAGGTACAACCAAAGTGTTTGGCTTCCGTCAAAAGATTGTATATGAAGATAATGTCGATCGGTGTGGCTATTGTAAGCGACTTGGCCATCAGCTTTCAGAATGTAGGCAGAAGAAGGTGGATGATGAGAAGCAAAGTGCAACAGAAAAGGAGGTGGAGGAACCAGGGGCGGTGTACGTTGAAGATGGAGTTGACTCAGCCATGGCAAACTCGTTGAGGAAGTCTCCTATTTTGGGAAAATCTCTTCAGGATAATTCGTCCATATTTGTTGCCTCTAATGGATCTCCTAATGTTGCTAGATTAGAGGGTGAAATTCAAATAAGCCAGAAGGTTCAATCAAAATTGTGGAACGATGGATGCGTAACTTTCTTTGGTCAGGTGACATGGAGGTGGCTAAAAAGATTGTTGTCAAATGGGATGAGGTATGTAAACCCAAGCAAGAGGGAGGATTGGGGATAAGAAGGCAGCATGATGTGAATGTATCTTGCTTGAGTAAGCTGGCCTGGCAAATCAAAGATGATGATTCCATCATGAGTTAATTTTTCAGGGCTCATGTTATCAAAGTAGATGGTTCCCTTGGACATGGTTATAAATCCTCTTCCATTTGGCCTGGTCTAATAAATGTTTGGAGTGTTGTATCTTCAAATGTGCTATGGACAGTTGGTAATGGGGGAAAAAAAATTTGGAGGGATAGATGGCTGGGTCCAAAATCCATTGCAGAGTTATCAAATTTTGATAGGGTTTTTTTGATGGTGCAAAAGCAAAGGTATCTGATTTCATTCTTCACAACTGTTGGAATTTTCCTCAAGTGGAATCTGATTTTGTGGCAGGATTGTTTGAAAAAGCTAGAAGTATTCGTATCTCTAAGGAAGCAGATGTTTGTCATTGGCGTCCCTCATCTTCAGGGATTTTCTCTATCAAATCAGCATGGGAGTGTGTTAGAAGGGGTATGCCAAAAGTCGGCTAGTATGCTATCTCATGGAAGTCTAAACTTCAGCCGCGTAAAATAATCTTTGGGTGGAGGTTATTAAAGAATAAATTAGCTACTGATGAGAATGTTGAAAAGCGAGGTGTTGCTATGACATCGAGGTGTGAGTTTTGTGGGCGAGCAGAGGAGTCTAAATATCATATTTTTTATGAATGTGATTTTGTGATTTGGGTGTGGCGTGAGGTCTGTGGTCGTTTTGGAGTGCAATGGCCTGGTTTTGTTGAGGTTGAGCTCTAATTGCATGGTGGAAAAATCAAATGAAGATGGTGTCTTTTAAAAGTGTGTGGCAAAGTAGCTTTATTTTGATTCCATATTTTATATGGATGGAGAGAAAAGCGGGGCGTTTTGATAGGGTTGTAAAGACTCCAAAACATTGTTTTGCGATGGTCAAAAGTGAAATTAGCTCTCATGCCTTAGTTCAATCAGGTTCAACTATTTCTTTTTCTGATCTGGTCTGTGTGAGAAGTATAGGTTTCCCTGGTGTTCAACGTAGAGCTCGAGAAATTTTTGAGGTAGATTGGTGCCCAACTCCGATAGGCTGGCTGATATTGAACACGGATGGTTGCTCACTTGGGAATCTAGGCAAGGCTGGTGCTGGTGGTGTCTTTTGGAATGACAAAGCTGAGGTAGTGGCAAATTTTAGAGAGTTCCTGGGTGTTCAAACCAATTTTGATGCAGAGTTCATGGCAATTACCTCAGGGATTGAGAATGCTAAGAGATTAGGTATTCATCATCTATGGATTGAGTGTGATTTGGTAGCAGTGGTTACCTTGATCTTGAAAAAGAAAACCCCATGGAATGTTCGTCAGCGATGGATGAATTTCCTTCCATACTTGGAAGTAGTGGATTGGAAAATCACTCATTGTTATCGTGAAGCAAACTCAATTGCTAACTATTTGTCGAAATCGGTTGCAAGAGCTGAAGATTCAAATCCTCTTCAATCTTGGCCTCCTATGGTCAATTTTGATTTGAAAATTGATGTTGTAGGAAGGCCTAGGTATGGATTTACCTAGTTTTTTGATTTTTTAATTTCTCTAGTCTGGGATGAGTGTTAGTTTGATGTCCTTATCTTCTATTGGCAATGCCGAAGGTGGATCTATGACATCTCTATTCTCGTCTTCTTTTTGATTAGGTTGTTTTTGACCTACTTTGTATTTGGTATTTTTCCCTTTTTTTGTTCATATTCTTATTTTAATACGAAGGACTTCTTAGCTAAAAAAGATTAAAATACTTAATGTCGAAATCATCAAATGTACGTATCAATGTCCTAATGAACATCATACATGTAAAGATTTATATAGTTCTATATGACCCACCTAAACAATAGACTGATCTAGAGCATACATACTTTTGTGGAAGGGCCATCAATCATTTTCCAAGTACTAACTTGTTCGATCGCTACTATCCGGCCAATCCCAAATTTTTGCTTGTGGAGCAACAATATCATTACGTTGGATTTTTAGAAAGTATCATTGCCGTGAAGTACTAGTTCAGTTAACTGTTGTATATGAATTATTGCCGTTCTGAACTTACTAGCCATGGAAGAGAGACATATGGGGTAAATTTAAGGTAGTATTTTATCAAAAAAAGCTTAACAAGTACAAAAAATAATTAAAAATCAAACTAAGGCCTTGGGCCCTTGCTAAACAATAAATGCTAAGAGGGACCAAACAATAAAGCAATGAGGGCCCAATATATAGGGCTATACAGAAAACCCCATACAGCAAGGTGTAGCTACAAATCATTGGAAATTAGTAAGATCAGTAAGCCCGAATTAAACTGTACCCATGCTACGCAAGATAATTGTCTCCACAGTTAGACCTGGTCCAAACCCTAATAGCACACCCCAATCAAACCCTTCTCCAGTTGTGGCTTTCCCTTCCTTCTTAGACATGTTCCTCATCTCATCCAAAATAAACATCACAGTGGGGCTCGACATATTACCAAATTCGCTTAGCACTTTCCTTGATGCTTTCAGCTTCTCCTCCTTCAAACCAAGGGTTTTTTCAATGAGGTCCAAAATTGCTGGGCCACCAGGGTGAGATATCCAAAAAATGGAGTTCCAATCACAAATACCAACCTTGTTGAATGCTTCCTCCATGCATTTTCCGATGTTCCCAGCAATAGTTTTGGCCACATCCTTGGATAAGCTGATTGAAAGACCTGATTGACGCAAGTGGCCTTCAACCATATCATCTGAGTCTGGGAGAATTCGTGTACCAGCTGAGAAGAGTTGGAACAGTGGGCGCTCAACTGAAGTGTCGGGGTCAGCACCAACTATTAAAGCTGCAGCGCCATCTGCAAAGATTGCCTGCCCAAGTAGGGTGTGGAAGTCAGTTGCAGTAGGTCCCTTGAAGCCACTTACAGAGTTCAACTCCGAACAAACCACGAGGACACGAGCACCTTTATTGTTCTCAGCAAGATCTTTGGCAACACGGAGGACACTGCCACCACCATAGCAACCTAGATGATACATCATCACACGCCTGACGGTGGGTGAAAGGCCAAGGAGCTTGATGAGTTGGAAGTCGGCACCAGGTGCATCAACACCCGAAATGGTAGTGAATACAACATGGGTGATATTTGATTTGGGCTGTCCCCATTCTTCAATGGCCTTCAAGGCTGCTTCTCGAGCCAACTTGGGAACCTCGACAACCATAATATCTTGGCGTGCATCAAGTGTTGGAGCCATAGGGTTGTAGAAGTCAGGGTTCTCCGCTATAATATCCTCAGTCATGTAGAGATGACGTTTTGTGATTGTTGATCTGTCACCTGTTATAGAAGCATAGAGAAAAGGAATGTCAAACCAAATGCAGTAATCCTATTAACTTTATAAGTTAATTTCAGAAATGTAATAAAGTACATACAGATTCGCTTGAACTTGTCTTTCAATTCAGTCATATGTTCACTCTTTGTGGATCTGAAGTAGAAATCAGGGAACTCAGGCTGGTACACACAGTTGGATGGATTTGCTGTGCCAATGGCCAGAACTGTGGCTGGACCCTGCGAGCAGTGCGCTTCATAGATTTCTCCAACTGAACCCATTGCTTGTTACTCTTTTGTGGATAGAAGAATAAATTAAGATGGAAGGGAAGGATATAGAAACTAGCAAGCGATGATGATTCGATGAAATAGAGAATCAATTAAGATGGAAGGAAGGCCAGCTATAGAAACAATAAGCAAGCAAGTGATGACTTGATGAAATAGCTAGACAGATGCATGGGGTTTTATAGATGTTGGAAGTTTGAATGGATCCATTATTGGCAACGTAGACGTTGAAGTGGTATATAGCCTTTTTTTGAAAACAAGTCAAAGAGACTTGGAGTAATACAACTAATAATTGACTAAGTTTTGGGGCATCTTCGTCACCTCTGTTTGTAGACTCCGTCGCATTGACTTGTAGTTTTCGTACAGAGTTTTAAGTTTTTTATTTTTTATTTTTTGGAGGTGAGAGGTAATTAGTGTGGTTGGGGTTCAAAGAAAGTATCCGGCTCTTTCCCAATGCGTTGGATTCTCAACTCATCTGATGGCTAGAAAGACGTGACATGCACCCCAATATATAGGCGAACACCCCCAATTCTCTCGACTGTCGGATGTTGAATTGAACACCCTACATGTTGGAGAAGATCTTTTCCCTCAAAAAAAATATGTGGTATTTTTTTTCAACCCTTCCCATCCCCTTCATGTGAGAATCCCTTTTAACTAAGAAAAAGTCTAGAAAGTGACTTATGAGACAACATTCTAGAAGGAACTGTGTTTCATATATATGTTTGAGCCACTGATAGCAATGTTTTTTATCCATCCAATTTTGGTCGTGTATAAACAATAAGTGAACAGGCGCCTTGTTTGACTAATTAAGGTTATTGTTACCAATTTTGTGTTAATATCAATCATTATACCTTAAATTTCCAAATTTAGTAATCCTTCTATAATTTTTATTCCCAATTACTAACATCTGTTTACCTAGTCATGCATTTTCTTTTATTGGTAGGAACTTAGATATGCATCAATGCAAGGTGATGGGATTTTAAATGAAAGAAGAGAAAATGGAGATCAACTATATTTTGTTATTAAATTAAATTTTGTTCATAATTTGCATAGAACGGGACTAGGTCATTGGTAGAGATATTTGACAGGAAGATAATCTTTAATATGTATTTATCAAATACTTCTCTAATGTAATATTTAATCACATCAAAGAGGAGATCAAGTCCCAGAGATCTAACCTGAAGCCCCAAGGAGCAACAATCAGCCAGCATTCATACCCGATAATAGGTGGCACATACGGTTCTTAGTAGCACAAATTTGAACAAATCTTGATTCATTTGAACTATTTCCTTTGAAGAAGCACGAAAATAGGACCAACTCAATCAAATCGATAGTTAAGACGATATTCAATGTTCTGATTTAGTTTTCTTCTTTCATATTAGGTCAGTTTCTGAACTATTACTCTCTAGACAATCGAAGGTTAACATTGTGTAAACTCGAACAACAAATATTCTAAAGGAAATTTGGTAGCCTCCTAAGTAGGATTTTATCAAGCTAAACATAGATGGTTGCTCTCTAGGAAATCCAAGTTGATGAGGAGCAACTGGAGTTTATAGAGACAACAATGGGAAGCCAATAAGATGTTTTGCAATTATCACGGTATCTCTACAAACTTTGTGGCCGAGTGTGCAACTTTCTTCTTGGGTATCTGATAGGCTATGCAAATGAACTTGAGGAAGCTTTGGGTAGAATGACACTCTCAATCTGTGGTGTTATGCATTTAAAATTGTAACATTCCATGGATGCTCGAACAGCAATGGTGGTTCTGCAAAGTCTTCCTTGATATCTCATCATGGACAATTACCCATTGTTAAAATGAGGCTAATAATGTCATAGAAAAATTAGCAAAAAAGCACCCATCTGCCATAATGTCTACTACTCACTGGGATGTTGCTCCCTCTTTTTTTGTCGAGGATGTTCATTTGGATGCTCAACTGAGAACAAATATAGATTCTCATAAATAGTTTTTGAGATTGTTTTCTTCTATGTGTGCGTTGCTTCTTTACTGATGGTCATGTCGAAGGTGGATAATGTTGGGTCCCGATTGACACTGAGGGGGGGTGAATCAGTGTGCCAAATATTTTTTCATTTTCCAACTGTACCCTTGATGTGGCAATCACTATTTACACTTCAATAGCACAGTCTATTGATGCTGCCCAGAGCTGCTATGTATACTACTGACCATTCTTACTGTTGCATGAAACTTACTCACATAACCTGTATTGCTGCCCAGAGCTGTCTCATAAACCTCACACGGTAATCACTGTCATATACATACACAGTCGTATGCACATCCACACTGCACCACCAAGTGGTCAGGTCTACCAGATGTACAAACCCATTCTGTAGCCAAGCACTCCAATCCACAATACAAATACAAGCATATACATCCACAACACAAGAAATACGTGCTTTGGCCAGTTGCCTACATGCACGGAGTAATGCCCACTGTCAGGCTCAGCATTTATTCAATACTAATTATGACTGCACCCACAGCCAAGGGAACACATTCCCAGTTTCCACTAATGACATACAATGGCTAGGTCTTCACCCTAGTTTTCTCAGAATGATCTAAGAGGCCGCACCCACGGAAAATAGGTTTAGGTAGTTGCACCTACCAAGGAACACATAGCCCCTGTGTCCAGCACCCACTGAACACCAATATAATAAAGTTGGTCTTATAACAATGCCCTATAGTGAAGCACTCATACATGTAAATTTCCCCCAAATAGACTACAACTATCACTTAGGCATTTTATCAAACATCTTGCCTACAATGATTTATAATAATATAAATTTGGTAAAAGTGAGGTTACCTTGGCAAGGAGTAACCGTCGGAGATGCAATAATGTTGATCTCCACTTGATGTGGACCACAACCACGTTGTCTCGGTGCCGCCAATGCTTTAACCCCGGTTGGCACCCCGGTTGGCACTTGGGTTTCTTTTCTCCTTGTCTTTACTTTCATGGAGTAACAATGGCATTCACATTCACATTCACATTCACACACACACAAAGAGAGGGGAAAACTTCTTCTCTATTTCCCTCTTCTTCTCTTCTCTTCTTATTTTTTTTTTCTCTTGGCAACAACCAATAGAGCTTGCTACCTTGGTTTTCAGCAGCTCCCTAAGCCTCTAATGGGGGCTATAGATGAAGTGCAAGAGGATGGAAGTCTTTCATTCAAAACCCTTAGCCTTCCACGAGCTTCAACTCGTTTTTCTGACCACCTCAGCAACTTCTCTGCCTGATTTCTTCCCTCTGATGTGTAGAGCTCATAAAGATGAAGAATCCCCAACTTGAATCACCCAAATCGGAGTTAAAATGAGGGAGATATGACCATTTGAAGTTGGAGCAATAAGATAGCCAGAAATAGAATCTTCGTAGGGGTGGCGTAGGCTACACTGGCGGCGCGCGCAACTGAGGCACAGATCTGGCCGTAGATCTCATCAAAAGGTTTCTCTTAATTGGAGCCGTCTGATTAAACCAATGGACAATAGATCTAAACCATAGGTTTTGAATCTCGATGACGTCATCATGACGTATGTGCTGACATTGTCAAACCCGTTGTCGAACACCGATTGGTGGTGTAGCACGTTTCATGGTACACTGTCGGCTAACTTTAATAAAGCTATATCAATATTGACCATTAGATCGGAACCGATCTGATATGATTGGCTCAGATCAAGATATAAAGAATCTCTTTATAGATTCTATGCACATGCGCTACACAAAATCAAGACTCAATATGGTGAGGCGCCACACCATCATATCTAATACACTCCACCGATGAAAAGCCTCAGATAAGCATCTTCAACCCAAGCTCTTGCATGAACCGTCAGATCTAAATCTGACCAACGTGGCTCAATCTGAATCGTGTATTAAGGATCCCTCTGATTCTCTTATATACACATAAGCCCCTGCTTCCATAAACTTTAATGCCAAAAACCCCTTATCAACTCAGACCTTTAAAACCTTGAAATTACATAATGCCCCTGAAATTTTAAAATTAAAATCTAGAAAATCCACCCAACACTGAGAGCATCTGTTGATTTTCTAGTTCGGATTTTCGAACCAGCTTCACGGAAACACTTATAACTTTTTCATACGATATCCGATCGAGATAAAACAAAGTGCGTTGGAACCGTAACTGGATGCTCTATGACTTTCCAGAAGACTTAATCATCCGAATCAGCCATATAAAGACCAAAATGCCCCTATACATTTCTAATGATGCATCTTTCTCATACGGAATCGGAATACAATGAAATTAGAACCGTTGGAAAGATTGGATTTTTTTCGTATTGTTACATATAGAACACTTCCTTTAAAAAATTCATCTTCAATGCTGAAACTGCTCTCGACTGCCACAAATTCCGTAACTTCTTCATACGGTATCAGAATGTGACGAAATCAAATGCAGTGGACTAGGTAAATTACAATCTATCTTTTTCATGCAAAAATGATCTTCCAAAAATGTCATTTCCATTACCAAAAATGCCCCCGAGCATAAATAGGCCAATTTTACCAGTTTTGACCCAGAAACCCGCAGCACCTATTAAGGATGTATTAAACCACTCCATGCATACCAAGCGGCTCTGTTATCTCATCGGTGATACTGGACACTGCCATGTCATCATTTTCATCCATGTCACCCAAACTGACCACATCATCACCGCCACGTGGCCGGGTTGCAACAAGGACAACCATAAAACAGCAGATAAGTGGTTTAAAGTTGATATATTCTCTAATTCTTTTACTTCTCTATTAAATAAAGTCTATTCAACCTCTGTTGTCACCTCCGCCTAAATTGTCACATGCTAAGAAATTTCTTGAATTGCAATCCGATTGTATAGTCACACTTTATAGTTCAGTCCTTATGGAATGCTTCATTTTCAAAATGAAAAGTTAACTCACGAATCATGACAACACATATTCAATATGTAGGTAACTCTTTTCTATGTATTACAATGAGCTATTCATTCAGAAATGAACCCTTATGTGTTAAGCTTTAACTTTATCTAATCAACCTAGTGATTAATTCTGAATCAAGCTCATGATCAATTATCCATATAGGTATCTATCATTTTAAACTTTATGTGCACAAACTGAATAAATGACTAAAATATTTAACCCAAGGGGGTAGTATAGTTGGTGAGCAACGAACTTGGTACGAACCGTAAACTCGGACGTCTTGAGTTCGACTCCCACTAGGCACACCTTGGGCCACTCACACGGGGGGGTGTTTAGTGCTCTTCATTGCTTTCAGTAAAAGTTGAATGGTTCTCATGACTTAGTCCATCCAGTTGTGGGGCCAGTATGGGCCCGTGGGACTAGTCAGGCCAAAGGCCTGGATACCCGTCACTAAAAAAAATAAAAAAAAGACTTAATGTTGGAATCATCAAATGTACATAGCAATATCCTAATGAGCATCATACACTTAATCATTTATATAGTTCTATTTGACCCACTTAAAAACAACAAACTCTAGAGCATACATACTTTTGTGGAAGGGCCATCAGTCATTTTCCTAGTACTAACTTGTTCTGTCTCTGCTATCACTAACTTGTTCTATCTCGACAACGCTTCCTTGAAGGTTGACCGATTTATCAATAGCTTCTAGTGGTGTTTGCCTCAGGTTTGGTCATCTACCCTGAATGATATTTTTTATCTGATAAAAAATATCAGGATCCCTTTGTATAATTGTGAAGATAGATGATTTTGGAAGGGGTCAATGGATGGTGCCTTTTCCGTTAAATCGGCATGGGATGAGATAAGATCTCGAAATCCCAAAGTTCCAGGGTTCTCCATGGTGTGGGCTAAAAGCCTCCAGCCTAGAATGTCTATTTTTGGATGGAGATTAGTTCATGGAAGTTGCCTCTTGATGATGTGATAAGGGAAAAAGGAATTGTTCTCGTCTCAAAATGTGTTCTGTGCGGTGAGGAGGAAGAATCCCCAGAGCATGTATTTATTCATTGCTCTTTTTCAACTGAAATCTGGAATTTTTTCTGTGGGATTTTCTATACCAAATGGCTAAACCCAAGGTCGATGAACCAGCTTCTTCAATGGCGGAAGTGGCATATCTTGCATACTCGATGTAAGGAATTATGGGAGATAGGGCTAGTCATGGTGGCTTATAGCATTTGGAGAGAGAGAAATAGAAGGCGGCATGATGAAAGGGGGAGGACGCCCTGGTTTGTCTGTAACTCTATTTTGGATGAAATAAAAAATTGCAGACATTGCATTAAAGAGGGACGGTGAAATTAGTGGACGATCTGATTTGTTATAGGAAGTTGGGTTTCTCTGCTTAGGGTAAACCTCCAAATAAAACTCTTGAAGTTTTTTGGTGCAAGCCTCAGATGCACTGGATCAAGTTAAATTTTGACGGTAGCTCTATGAAGAATCCTGGGCGCACAGGTGCTGGAGGAATTTTTAGAGATCCATCGTGAAGAGTTTTGGGGACCTATAAATTGTTTATGGGTGTTAATGGAGTTTTTGAGGCAGAGATGGAGGGTCTCATGGTGGGTCTTCTGCAAGCAAAGGATATTGGTGTTGATAGACTCTGGGTGGAGTCCGATTCCACTGCTATGGTAACACTGATTCAAAATAGAAGAGTGCCCTGGTTTGTTACTCAATGATGGGCCTTCCTAAAGCCTTACCTAGATGGGATTAACTGAAAGATTTCTCACAATTTCAGAGAGGCTAATTCCATTGTGGACTTTTTAGCTTGGGATGTGGCAAAAACAGGTGTCTCAGCGTCCAATGCTGCTCTCCCTGATCATATTGTAGCATGCCTCAGCAACGATGCTAATGGAAGACCAAATTATAGATTCAGTTAGTGTTTCCCCTCTTTCCCCTACTGATGGCAATGCCGAAGGTTGGGATTTGGAGAGCGAAAATTCTTGTATTTCTTTGGTTTAGTTGCTTCCTATAAAGGCCGACTCTAGTAATTGATGCTTCAATTTCAATCCTGAATAAATTCTCTATTCAACCAAAAAAAAAAAAAACCTGTTCTATCTCTACTATCCAATCCCAAATTTCATCATTAATCATGACTAGGTATTTTATTTCATTGTGTTGAGTCAATGAACATGTGTAGTTAGAGAAACGAACCATCGTGCAATATTATAACAGAAAATTTGTATTCCAAAGCAATTTTAAGATCAGTGTGCCTCATAGCATGTCATAACGTACATCCAAAGTGGAAGAAACAATCATATTTAAATGTTTCTAAAAATCTTATTTTGAAAATAATACTAAATTTCGTGCAAATTTGAGCATATATCAAACTGCCTACAATAGAACCTTAGTTAGTAAAATACACATATAATACGCATATCCAAACATCTGAGTGTTTACACAAAAAAAATTCTAACATACGACAAAGTTTATGTTTTATATGTATTTTCGTGGAAGAACGCACGTTACACTCTAGCATGTACCTGTACCTAGACACAATGGGACCGTGCTACCCCATGCTGAAGATGCTCCCGCATGCTTTCCTATTGGTGTGTACCTACACTAAGAGGTAGCGTTCTCTTGCCCTATTTTCGTTTATATAGAGAAATGTATATTTTAAAGATCCCTTAGTTTTTATTTGTAGCCTAAGGTCAGGGTGGCTTCCCTGCTGATGGCAATGCCGAAGGTGGGCGGTCATTCCTTCCTCTTAGTCTAATTCTATCTGTTGCTGTTTTGCTTATTTGTACATTCCATCTTTTTTCTTAATACAAATGTCCTTTTAGCGGGAAAAAAAATCCAATATTAAATATATACAATACGTTTAATTTTTTACCAAAAAAAAAAACATATCATGCGCCTTACAAAAAGTTGTTTAAAAAATCCCCTCAAACCCCAATTCCTTAATTCCCCAACCTCTTCCCCAACTCTCAAACGCCTGGCAGATTATGCCAACTGGCGACTGAAGATGATACCTTTGTCGATGGGTGATTTTGCCTTCCTGGTAAGAAATATCACAATTTTTTTTTTTTTTGCTTAAGGTCAGCAAAAGAACATATTAAAATGATATAAACACAAATAGATTACAAATACCCGAAAGGGCATGAATATCAATTCTCAATACCCACTCCACCTTTGACATTGCCATCAGCAAAGAAAAGATTGAGAGAACAGACCACCTCAAAGTTCAAGTACTCCTAAATCTTGGTTTACCCATAGCGTCCCACTCAATGTCACTAACAGAGAACCTTAGAGGAGTCTCCCAATTATATGATAAACATATCGCCGCCACATGCTTCGCCAATCCATCTGCTACTGTGTTAATTTCTCAAAAGCTGTGTTGAATACCCCATCTAATCGAGTTTAAGAAGTATCACAATATTTGATGTTGTTTCTGAGAAATTATCAATCTTGAAATTTCCAGATTTGGGTTGGGATTCGAATGGGCACTTCAAAGGTGCTTTTCGTGGGAATTCGTTAGTGTTATGGAACTATTCTTGGCCGATTATTTCCTTCCTTGTATCTTATAATTTGTCTTCTTGGAGCCCCCATTCTTAAAGTTGATTGTTCTTCTTAATGTTACAGTTGTATAGAACATGCTTATTGGTTATCCCTCATCCCGCTTTTCTAAACCATACGGTGCTCATTGTTGGCTTCAATTTTTCAAGTTAATTCTTGAATTTGTTTTATTGCTGTTCTGAACTTACTAACTATGCAACAGATACATATGAGGTAAATTTAAGGTACTATTTTAGTAAAAGAAGCTGAACAAGTACAAAAAATCAATAAAAAATTAAACTAAGGCCTTGGGCTTTTACTAAACAATAAATGCCAAGAGGGACCAAAAAATAAGACAATGATGGCACAATATATAGGGCAAGATACAGAAAACCCCATATAGCAGAGTGTAACTACATATCAACAGAAATTATTAAGACCAGCAGACCTGAATTAAACTGTATCAATGCTACGCAAGATAAGTGTTTCCACAGTTAGACCTGGTCCAAACCCTAATAGTACACCCCAATCAAACCCTTCTCCAGTTGTAGCGTTCCCTTCCTTCTTAGACTTGTTTCTCATTTCATCCAAAATAAACATCACAGTTGGGCTCGACATATTACCAAATTCACTCAACACTTTCCTTGATGCTTTCAGTTTCTCCTCCTTCAAACCAAGGGTCACTTCAATAAGGTCCAAAATTGCCGGGCCACCAGGGTGACACACCCAAAAAATGGAGTTCCAATCACTAATACCAACCTTGCTTAAGGCTTCCTGCATGCATTTCCCGATGTTCCCAGCAATAGTTTTGGCCACATCCTTGGATAAGCTGATTGAAAGACCTGATTGACGCAAGTGACCTTCAACCATATCATCTGAGTCTGGGAGAATTCGTGTACCAGCTGAGAACAGTTGGAATAGTGGGCGCTCAACTGAAGTGTCAGGGTCAGCACCAACTATTAAAGCTGCAGCACCATCTGCAAAGATTGCCTGCCCAAGTAGGGTGTGGAAGTCGGTCGCGGTAGGTCCCTTGAAGCCACTAACTGAGTTCAACTCCGAGCAAACAACAAGGACACGCGCACCTTTATTGTTTTCAGCAAGGTCTTTGGCAACACGGAGGACACTGCCACCACCGTAGCAACCTAGATGATACATCATCACACGTTTGACTGTGGGTGAAAGGCCAAGGAGTTTGATGAGTTGGAAATCGGCACCAGGTGCATCAATACCAGAAATGGTAGTGAATACAACATGGGTGATCTTTGATTTGGGCTGCCCCCATTCATTGATGGCTTTTAAGGCTGCTTGTTGAGCCAACTTAGGAACCTCGACAACCATAATATCTTGTCGTGCATCAAGTGTGGGAGCAATAGGGTTGTAGAATTCAGGGTTTTCCGCGATAATTTCTTCTGTCATGTAGAGATGACGTTTTATGATTGTTGACCTATCACCTGTTTTATAAGCATAGAGAAAAGGAATATGTCATTTCAATTAGAAATTGGTTGAGGAAACTTGTATCCTAGCTAGTTCAAATTTAATGCAGGAATTAAACTTACTAGAGCAGTAAGTACTTACAGATACGCTTGAACTTGTCCTTCAAATCAGTCATATGTTCACTCTTTGTGGATCTGAAGTAGAAATCTGGGAACTCTGGCTGATAGACACAGTTGGTTGGATTTGCTGTACCGATGGCCAGAACTGTGGCTGGACCTTGCGAGCGGTGCGCCTCATAGATTTCTCCAACTGAACCCATTGCTTGTTGCTCTTTTGTGGATAGAAGAATAAATTAAGATGGAAGGGAAGGATATAGAAACTAGCAAGCGATGATGATTCGATGGAATAGAGGAATGAATTAAGATGGAAGGGAAGGCTATAGAAACAACAAGGAAGCAAGTGATGACTTGATGAAATAGCTAGACAGATGGATGGGGTTTTATAGAAGTTGGAAGTTTGAATGGATCCAATATTGGCAACTTAACGTTGAAGTAGTATATAGCCTTTTTTTGAAAACAAGTCAAAGAGTCTTAAGAGTAATACAGCTAATAATTGACAAAGTTTTGGGGCAACTTCATCCCCTCTGTTCGTAGACCCCGTCGCATTGACTTGTGGTTTTAGTACAGAGGTTTTAATTTTTTATTTTTTTTTTTTGGGGCTAGGGGATGGTGTGGTTGAGGTTGCAAGAAATGATCAGGCTCTTCTCCAACGCATTGAGTGTTCAACCTGACATCTTATAGCTAGGAGGACCCAATGGTCCCAATATACATCCCAATACATGGGTGAACACCTCCCAATCCTTCAGCCGCCGGATGCTTGATTGAGAAGATATTTTTCCTCAAAAAAAAAAAAAAAAAAGTTGGTATTTTTTTCAACCTTCCACCCTCACCCCTCACCCCTCATGTGAGACAACGTTCTTGAAAGAACGGTGTTTCGTATTAATGTTTGAGCTACTGATAGTGATGTTTTGTATCCATCCAATTTTGGTTGTGTATAAGAAATACGTGAACAGGCGCCTTGTTTGACTAATTAAGGTTATTAGCATCAGTTTTGTGTTAATATCAATTATTGTACCTTAAATTTTCAACTTTTGTAATCTTTTATAATTTTTAGAGAAAATTGCATTGCCAACCCCTGAACTTTGGTCCTTATTCAACGCCACCCCCTGAACTTTTCGAAACGTCAAAGCCACCCCCTAAAAATTCAAAAAATTTCAAATCGGTCCCTGCCGTTAGCCGACCGTGTGAAATGAATGAAAACCTGTTAGTTTTTTAAAAATATACCCAAAATACCCCCACCTATTGTGAGAGGACAATATTGCCCTCTCTTTTATATGCTTCTTCTAAACCCGTCTCCCATCTCCCATCTCACTCCTCTCACTCACTCGGTCGAACAAGAAGAAGATCAAGGTACGGTAACCTGCAACTCGATCCATCCCTCCGACGTGCGATTCTATTCCCTCTCATCACAGGGGAAACGAACTACGGAACTCCCACACTTTTTCTCTCTCTAGCTTCGCTAAACGGTTCTTCTCTAATTTTTGTTTTTGGAAATCCAAGCTCATTAGAACCTCAAAATTCCACTTTCGATTGGAACCAATAAAATCCGAAACCTAGAAAGAATCTATAATTCAGTTGCAGAGCTCGAATCCTACTTATCAGAGTCCGTTAATCTTTACAAGCAATGGAAACTTCAGCAATTTTCAAACCCTAAGATGATTGATGCTTGTGATCGGGATGCCAATGTCTGCGATGGCTCCGTCTCCATTAACAGTACCTCCGTCGGACAATCCTCCATCTTCTTATTCAATGAGGTCGCCTTCTTCTTCTTTACAATCCCAGCAGCTATCTCTCGGCTTGCTCTCCTTACCTCCGTCGACGTCCGGGGTAGCAACACCGGTGAATCATCCAGCACCACCTGATCACCATGTTATGGGCCCGGAACCGATTTCCATTGTGCAACCACCGCAAGAGCCAACTGTTGCAATGGCACCAGTTGCAAGAATTCGGCTTTCAGACATTATACCTTATGATGGAGCACCAGTAGGAACATATAGTAGGTCAGTGGAGGCACTTTCTGGTTCACTTACTAGGCATAATGCGGCGGTGATTGAGCTGGGAAGTGAGGAATTGGCACTGATGCGATGTACGTTAGAGTCGGCAAGGCAATATTTCAGGATGGGAGCTCAGAGTAGCAGCAGCGGAGGGAGTTGGGGAAAGGCCAGTCGAGGGTACATCTACCGTGGTGGAAGGTAAGGAGTTTTGGGATTCTGAAGCTTGGTTTTTTTCATTCATATTTGATGAATCCTTTGTTTGAATTTGGCAAGAAATGTTGTTTTCAAATTGAATTATTTTGGTTGAGGTGGGCATGATTTTAGTTCCTTCATAGAAAATAAATGCTAAGATGAAGCTAATGGATTAGGCCACCTCAAACAGGAGGGAAGAGCTTCGCACGCCGGAGGGAATAGAATCGCGTTGCAGGTTACCGTACCTTGATCTTCTTCTTCTTCGACCGAGTGAGTGAGAGGAGTGAGATGGGAGATGGGAGATGGGTTTAGAAGAAGCATATAAAAGAGAGGGCAATATTGTCCTCTCACAATAGGTGGCGGTATTTTGGGTATATTATTAAAAAACTAACAGGTTTTCATTCATTTCACACGGTCGGCTAACGGCAGGGACTGATTTGGAATTTTTTGAATTTTTAGGGGGTGGCTTTGACGTTTCGAAAAGTCCAGGGGGTGGCGTTGAATAAGGACCAAAGTTCAGGAGGTGGCAATGCAATTTTGTCTAATTTTTATTTCCAATTACTAACTGCTGTTTACTTATGCATTTTTTTTTTTTTTTTTGGTGGGAACTTAGTCATGCATCAATGCAAGGTGATGGGTTTTAATTGATGAAAGAGAAAATGGAGAGCAACTATATTTTATTATTAAATTCAATTTTGTTCATTAGCTGCATAGAACGGGGCTAGCTAATTGGTAGAGATATTTGATAGGAGGACAATCTTTAATATGCATCTGGAAATACTTCTTTAATGCAATCTTTAATCACAGCAAAGAGGAGTTCGAGTCCCAGAGATCTCACCTGAAGCCCCAAGGAGATTCAACGATCAGCCATCATTCATGGATTTAGTTCCCGATATTGGTACTGGTATCAGTCTTTGTCGATATTGGAGAGGATCTTTGCATATTAATCACTTTTACCTCTTGTTTTTCAGAAAAAAAGAACATTTTTACTGGTTTATCCCTGAAATGATATGGATAACCGATTCGGATCAGTCAAGGATTGAGGATCGGTTTCAGCCAATACCAGTATAATACAACCGATACAATACCCAAACTTGAAACCATGAACCCCATAATAGGTGGCACATATGGTTCTTAGTAGCCCAAACCCAAACAAGTCTTGATCCTTCTGAACTATTTCCTTCTAGGAAGCATGAAAATAGGACCTACTCAATCAAAACGATAGTCAAGACAATACTAAACGATCTGATTGAGTTCTCTTCTTTGATATCTACTAGTGTGAAGTCAATCCCTGAACTATTACTCTCTAGATAGTTGAAAATTAACATTGTGCAAGGTCGGACAACAAAAATTATGGAAGTAATTTGGCAGCCTCTTAAGTAGGATTTTATCAAGATAAACATAGATGATTGCTTTCTTAGAAACCAAGCCAAGCAGATGCGAGTGGAGTTCTTACTGACAGCAATGGGAAGTCAATCAGATGTTTTGCAAATTATCAAGGCATCTCTACAAACTTTGTGGCTGAGCTCGCAACTTTCTTCTTGGGTATCCAATAGGCTATTGGGTAGAATGTGACTCTCAATCTATGGTGTTATGCATTAAAAATCATAACATGCCATAGATGTTCGAATAACAATAGTGGCTCTACAAAGCCTTCTTTGAAATCTCCTCATGGAAAATTATCCATTGTTATCATGAGGTTAATAATTTTGCAGACAAATTACCAAAACATGCAGCTGCCAGAATGTCTGCCACTCACTAGGATGCTGCTCTCTCATTTCTTGTCGAGGATGTTCACTTGGATGCTCAACTAAGACCAGATACAGATTCTCAAAAACAGTTTTTGATATTTTTTATTCTGTTTTTGAGTTGTTTCTCTACTGATGCCATGCCAGAGGTGGATAAGTATCTCAAAGTTATTGTATTCTCTAGTTCTTTTTCTCCTTTATTAAATAATGTCTACTTGTTGATTGTTAGTTCTTACACTATTGGGGATTTTCCAATAGCATTTCTTAGTATTTCTTCTATTTCCACTAAAATTACGTCTTTATTAATTGTTTTCTTTTCTTTATATTCAATCTCAATTGTAGGATTAGTAAGGGTAGAGGCTTGAGATTTGGATTGTTCTCTTTAAATAAGAGGTTTGTACAAGAACAATAGCAAAATTATATATTGAATAAATAGAGAATTACAATCACAAAGAATGAGAGAAAAAAACTCATTGAATTACCTCTATACCTTCAGCATTGCCATTAGCAGAAAGGTAACCCAATCATAGGAAAACTAGCTAACAAAATCTATATCGTGGTCTCATATTTGAGTCCCAAAATATTTCATGGAAAACAAAGGATGACGCAGAGTTCCAACTTGTAGTTAATCGAGTTGTTGCAGCATGTTTATCCAATCTATCATCTACCACGTTTCTTGTAAAAACCAACCCTAAAACGGTGCAGAAGATAATGGAAAAACATGAACAAGCAATGCACACAGATTTACGAGGTTCGGCAAGATTTCTTACGTCCCGGGTGAGATGAGATCCTGCTTCACTATCAATGGAGAATAGGTTACAGTGGTCGTCCCTCACACCTCTCAGTATTGCTTGCATTACAGAGAAAGAAACCCTCACTACAAATATATAGAGAAAAACCCTAATTTGGAAAGTACACAATTGCCCTCAAATAAAAAATTCGAGGCACTGCACTAGTACTTCCTGGGTTAAACTGTGACAAAATACAAGACATCGAACACCAACAGTTTCCTCCCCGATAGTAGTGTGAAATCCTCTATGAAATGTTATCTAAATACCTTTTATGGAACCACCCTTTTTGCTGAAAAATCCATGGAACTTTTTGATTGGTGATGCAATTCACCACAGCCTGCGAGTCTCATTCAATCCACAAATTCACAGCATTCATCAATGAAGCGGTGTGCAACCCATAGAAAAAGGCCCTGAATTTTGCCATGAAGTTGGTTCCCACACCTTCATAGACAACAAAACTTCGCTTTGGAGATCCATTCTTGTCCCTAATAATGCCACCAGCCATAGAACAGCCTGGATTTCCAAGAGAACATCCGTCAATGTTTAATTTGAGGCAATCATATGAAGGAGGTGCCCAAATAACTTCCAGAATTTTTGAAGAAGGTGCTCGGGAAATTGATATCATAAATTTCTTGGAAACCAATAAATCAAGAACTGAAGAAATGTGAATCTTTGCCATTTTAGAAAAGTCCTGGAGATCTTGAATTATTGAATTCACCATCTGATCTAATGGACGAGATTTATTATCAAACCTTCAATTATTCCCTTCCTCCCAAATCTGGTGAGGAATCAGAATAACTGCAGCAAGCAACACCTTCCCAATCGAGACCACTTGAGCGTTTCTCTTCCACCAAGAGAATAACTATTCAAGAGAGGGAAAACCGCTCTATCTTTGATTAAAAAAAAAATCAACAATTTAGACCAAATTTGGCTTGCAAAATCACAGTCCAAAAATATATGATAAAATGATTCCACATTTTTAAGGCAGAGATGACATCGTGACTCCATAGGAATATTGCGCTTCGATACTTTATCATCGGTTGGAAGACTACCATGATCTAACCGCCAGCCAAATAGTGACAACCTGGGGTGCAACCATTTTTTCCAAATTAAATTTGTCCAAGCCGGTGCAGGTAATTTCTCTATAAGGCTATTCCAAGCCCAAAAAACAATGAACTTGCCTGATTCAGAAAGAGACTAAACTCTATTATCTTTAACAGCCACTGTGGGAAGACGAATGGACTTCACCAGATCACCAAGTGCCTTCATATCATCCGAAACAATCAGAGGAAGAGCCCAACATCCTTCTACAATGAAATCTGAAACTTTCGTTGTCAAGTTAACAGAGAAAGGCTGACCATCACACTTTATTATCTTAGTTCAATCTTTATGGAATGCTTTATTTTCAATAATGAAAACTTTTGACTTACGAATCATGATAGCACATGTACAATATGTAGGTTACTCCCTTCCATGTATTACAATGAGCTATCTAAACTTTATGTGCACAAACCGAATAAATGACTAAAATACTTTATGTCACCTTTCTGTGGTTTCTATCTATAAATAGATAGATTCAAGAGACCAATGAAGGGAGGCAACAGTGCTAGGGAGGCAAAGGAGAGCGATGGAGGTGCTAGGGAGTATACTGATCGGGGGCTAGTGGTTCAAGAGGCAGTGGCTGTAGGTGAGGGTTTGGCGGGTACGTCGATTCCTAAGGTTTCTTATGCAAGGGTGGTGGGGATTACATCTTGGCCTATGCATATTTAGTAAAATACGTGTATTATATGCGTATAATACATGCATCTGAATGTTTAATTCAAATGTTCGTAATTTGGTATATCAATCCAAAAAAACTGTTTAATACGTAGATTTTAAAGATAATCGTATTGTACACAAATAATACTCGTATAATACGTTACATACTCAATAACACTTTTGGGTAAAAAAAAAAAAAAGAAAGAGATTAACCCAAATGGGTCAAATCCCGATTCCTGACCCTTGGCTTCTATCAGGAACCCTAATCGATCGAAACTATAAACTTTCTTCTTCCCTCATCTAAGTAAAACAAAAAAAGGAGGAACCTTTGCCCCAGCGACCGAGGGTGATAGGTAAGACATCAATACCCGCTGCTCTCATTATCTTCTCCATTTCTCTTCCCATCGATTGTTGAAAACCCAATTAACCTTCCTCTTATCCGTTTCTCTTCCCATTGGTAGTTGAAAATCCAATCGAGAGCGATTGCATTTGCAAATAATTTTTAACTAGAAACAAGAAAGATTCAAAAGAGAGATTCACATGGACAAAGATGGCCAAGGGCGGGATTCTCCAAAAGGGGTTGAAATGAAAACCTTTCTAGGAAATTTAGTACACAATCGCTATTTGAATTGGACCGACAATTATTTACAAACATAGTTGCAGCTAGACAACGTGAAGAATTAGAAAGAGGGAAATGATACGGGTGTGATCCTCTCTCTGTTCTTGCAATACAGTATCTAAGAAATCAAAGGAGTTCAAGGGGGGAGGTTCTTGAGCCTTAAATTGAACCGTGACCAGTCTTAGATTGTTCCTCCATGGAAATTTCAAGAAAATCTAAGCGCATTTCTGGGATGAACGATTGCAAACACTTATTCTCCATCTTCTTGAACCTTATTTTCATACCAAGAAGAAGAAGTGAACATGTAAAGTTACGAGAAGAGATGAGGTTTGATTCTCCTCTTAGTTCTTTCTACCATAACCTTTTTGGGGGGTTAAAATTAATTAATATTAAATATGAAAAATCAAAAGAATGGGAAATGATTTCATATTGGATTTTAGTGTCCATAAAAGCCTGGTAGATTAGAATTTAGTTGCAAACAATCATTTTTAGTCTCGGATTTTTGCTCCCGGATTTTTACAGAGCAACCGTATTAAACATGTATTAAAAACGTACAATATCATTGTTGTACGTGTTTTATTGCACTGGATTTTTTGAAAAGTATTATTACCGTATGGTCCATTTAATTGCCGAAAGTATCCGTTCCCATATTATTACCGTATGGCCTGCGATCGACACTCTTCCTGAACCGATTCAAGTAGGGAATATTAGGCGAATAGTGATACCACAACAAGATTATAAGTCCAAAAGGCAGATTTTTCGGTTTGAGTTAATAGGTCGGGTGAATTTTCGTATGATATCTTTCGATGATCTACTAGAAGAGGCAAGTGAAAAATTGAATTTGAGCCAGGGTGTAATCATGCATCCATTGGGAAAGGGTTATGTGATTTTTCAATTTCATTGTGAAGGTGATAAGGCGGTGGTTTGGAGGCGTAGTCCTTTAAGGATTGGCGACCAATTGATTTGGTTTCAGCATTGGAAGCCCGACTTCAACATCCATGAGAAGCAGTCATTTACAAAACTCGTTTGGGTTCGTCTCCCTGATCTCCCTCTCGAGTATTGGCATGAGAACGTGCTCTTGTCAATAGCAAAAGCAGTTGGATGTCCAGTCGCGTTAGATCATCGTACAAGGCAAGGTCTTCTGGGATATTTTGCTCGAGTCTTGGTTGAAGTGGACGTTTCTGAATCGGCTGCAAGGGTTGATGAGGTTCCAGTTGAAAGGCTTGGACCAGGTACAACCAAAGTGTTTGGCTTCCGTCAAAAGATTGTATATGAAGATAATGTCGATCGGTGTGGCTATTGTAAGCGACTCGGCCATCGGCTTTCAGAATGTAGGCAGAAGAAGGTGGATGATGAGAAGCAAAGTGCAACGGAAAAGGAGGTGGAGGAGCCAGGGGCAGTGTACGTTGAAGATGGAGTTGACTCAGCCATGGCAAACTCGTTGAGGAAGTCTCCTATTTTGGGAAAATCTCTTTAGGATAATTCGTCCATATCTGTTCCCTCTAATGGATCTCCTAATGTCGCTAGATTAGAGTGTGAAATTCAAATAATATTGGACCCTTCCAACTTGAGTCCAGTTATTTCTGGAAAGGAGATCAACACGTATGAGATGGGAGGCGGTGATTCTGGAATTCAGAATCATGAGGACTGTGAGGTGTCACATGGGTCATCGCATACGGGTTCAGTTTATGGTTGATCGGGTGATGAGGTCAATGTGGAGTAGGGTGATCCTATTCAGGCCGATGTGGTCAATGAGGACGCTGCCACTCATGTGGAACCCATGACTAATGTTGACATGCATATCCATGAGGAGGTTCGGCATTCCTCTCGGCCAAGGAGGATGGTTTCGAACTATGGTCGTGGGCGTAGAGTTTCTAACTCCAGAGGAGGTCGCGGATCTGTTTTGGTTAATCTTCGTGAGGAGTCGATGTTGTCAACTATGCCGATGTCAGAAGTCTCAAGGGGCAGAGGTGGGTGGTGTGGATAGGGAAGCTAGTCGGCGTGAGAAAGGAGATGAGCGTGAAGTGGCGGGTGGTAAGCAGAAGAAGAAAGGAGGAGGTCAGACCAAAAAGTCTGACAAAGGTCACATATCTATTCAGTGATCAATGTGTGTTCTGTTTTGGAACATTCGAGGTTTTAAGAAGGCTACTGAGACTAGAGCATTACGAATGATATTAAAGGATTTTTCTCCGGACATTGTGTGTTTGGCTGAACCTATGGTTCAGGCAAGCAAGTTTCCTACTCTTGATTTTAACAAGTTGGGTTATGCTGTGGATTTCATTCATAATTCTAGGCAGGAGAAAGTACCAAATTTCTGGATTATTTGGAAGCTTGGCTTTCAACGGCCTATAGTTACTGGTATGTCTGAGCAGCAAGTATCAGCAATTATTGATTGGCCAGGTAGTAAGGTGGGTGTATCATTTGTGCATGCCAGTTGTTTGAAGGTGGTTCGTCGTCAATTATGGTTGGAATTGGAGGCTCTGCCCATGTCCTCAATCCCATGGTCTGTTATTGAGAATTTTAATGCTATTTTGGTGTCTCAAGAAAAGAGAGGCCCTGGTATTTTCAATCTAAGTTCTGCAGCGGAGTTCCAAGCTATGGTGGATATGCATTCGTTGTTTCCTGTTCCATCCTAGGGGAAAAAGTTTACATGGACGAATAATCGACGAAGGGGTCATATGGCAGCAGTATTAGACAGAAGTTTTAGCAATGAGAAGTGGCTAGATTTTTCAAAAATATTGCTCATCGTGTCAGAAATATTCCATTTCCAGTGGTTAAAAATGTATGGTCATAGCAGGGAAGGGGAAACCTGATTTATCTTCTTGCTCAGAAACTGAAACTTGTTAAGGAAGCTTTAAATTCTTGAGCAAGGGTTGCCTTCCCTAATTTAAATGAGGAGGTGGAAAAAGCATCGATGGAATTGAAAGTGGTGCAGGACAATACTAAGACTTCAGGGATGATGAATAAGTTGTTCAATAAAGAGGCAGACGCAAGACTGCTGTTTTAAATGTTAGGTGTATGTAAGAGAGATTATGGTCTGAAAAAGCTAAATTGAGATGGATGAAATACGGAGAATGTAATTCAATTCTTTTTCATCTTTCTGTGAAACTAAGGCGAGCAAGAAACCAGATCTCTTCTTTTAAGGCATGGGGATGGCACTTGGGTCTCAGATCAACAGAGTGTGGCCTCTTATATTGCAGATTTTTATAAGAAGTTTCGTGAAGCTTCTCCTGTGACTATTCATCAGGATCTTTAGATTGTATTCCCAGGAAATTGTTTGCAAGTGATGTTGAGATGTTGGATGGGAGACCATCGAGAGAGGAAATCAAGCAGGCAGTTTGGGATCTTGATCCAGAAAGCTCTCCAGGGCCAGATGGCTTCTCAAGTGCATTTTTTAGGAGATGTTGGGATATTGTCGAGCTGGATTTTTATAGGGCAGTTAATTATTTTTTTAGAGTGGGAGATCTCCCTAAGGGGGTAAATAATTGCTTTATAACTTTAATTCCAAAAATTGAAGGTGCTTCTTCCCTAGATAAGTGTTGTCCCATATGTATGGGGAATTTTTTCTATAAGGTCCTTTCAAAGATTCTATCGTCTAGACTCATGGGATTACTTCCTAGACTTGTATTTGATGAACAGGGAGCATTCCAGAAGGGGAAGATCATCTTTACAAATATTAGTCTAGCTTTTGAGTTGGCTAATTTGATGCATTCAATTGTGCGGGGTGGTGGAATGGGGATTAAGTTGGATGTGCATAAGGCATATGGTTCTCTATCCTAGGACTGTTTGTTTGCCACTTTGGACAGATTTGGGTTCTCTTCTAAATGGATCTCTTGGATTCATCATCTTTTGATTTCTTCCAGGATTTCTATTTTAGTTAATGGAGGTCCAATGGGTTTCTTCATAGTTGGCAGGGGCCTACGGCAAGGTGATCCTATCTCTCCAATTTTATTCATTTTAGTGGAGGAGGTATTATGTAAAGGTCTAAAGTGTCTGGTCGGAGAAGGCAAGTTAAAGTTGCTCCCAAGTCCCAGAGGTGTGTCTACTCCTTCTCATTTACTTTTTGCTGATGTCATATTTATCTTCATGATTGCCTCTGCTTAATATGTGAAGAATCTTCAAAGTTTTTTAGCAAAGTATCAAGACTCCTCTAACCAGAAATTTAATTTGGATCAAAGTAGTTTGTTTTTTGGGAAAGTAGCACCTCATAGAAGACAATTTGTTAGTGGTTATTTGGGTATTCAGGCAGCTAGGCTTCCTACAAGATACTTGGGTGTTGAGTTTTTTAAAGGGAGGGTTAGAAGTGATCATTTATTACCTCTGATGGACAAAATTAAGAATCGGCTATCTGGTTGGAAGGGTAAGCTCCTTTCTATGGCAGGAAGAGTTTAATTGATTAGATCTGTGATCTCTGGAATACCTATTCACAATTTTGCAATTTATTGGTGGCCAGAAGGTTCAATCAAAATTGTGGAACGATGGATGCGTAACTTTCTTTGGTCAGGTGACATGGAGGTGGCTAAAAAGATTGTTGTCAAATGGGATGAGGTATGTAAACCCAAGCAAGAGGGAGGATTGGGGATAAGAAGGCAGCGTGATGTGAATGTATCTTGCTTGAGTAAGCTGGCCTGGCAAATCAAAGATGATGATTCCATCATGAGTAAATTTTTCAGGGCTCATGTTATCAAAGTAGATGGTTCCCTTGGACATGGTTATAAATCCTCTTCCATTTGGCCTGGTCTAATAAATGTTTGGAGTGTTGTATCTTCAAATGTGCTATGGACAGTTGGTGATGGGGGAAAAAAAATTTTGGAGGGATAGATGGCTGGGTCCAAAATCCATTGCAGAGTTATCAAATTTTGATAGGGTTTTTTTGATGGTGCAAAAGCAAAGGTATCTGATTTCATTCTTCACAACTGTTGGAATTTTCCTCAAGTGGAATCTGATTTTGTGGCAGGATTGTTTGAAAAAGCAAGAAGTATTCGTATCTCTAAGGAAGCGGATGTTTGTCATTGGCGTCCCTCGTCTTCAGGGATTTTCTCTATCAAATCAGCATGGGAGTGTGTTAGAAGGGGTATGCCTAAAGTCGGCTAGTATGCTATCTCATGGAAGTCTAAACTTCAGCCGTGTAAAATAATCTTTGGGTGGAGGTTATTAAAGAATAAATTAGCTACTGATGAGAATGTTGAAAAGCGAGCAGTTGCTATGACATCGAGGTGTGATTTTTGTGGTCGAGTAGAGGAGTCTAAAAATCATATTTTTTATGAATGTGATTTTGCGATTTGGGTGTGGCGTAAGTTCTGTGGTTGTTTTGGAGTGCAATGGCCGAGCTTTGTTGAGGTTGAGCTCTAATTGCATGGTGGAAAAATCAAATGAAGATGGTGTCTTTTAAAAGTGTGTGGCAAAGTAGCTTTATTTTGATTCCATATTTTATATGGATGGAGAGAAAAGCGGGGCGTTTTGATGGGGTTGTAAAGACTCCAAAACATTGTTTTGCGATGGTCAAAAGTGAAATTAGCTCTCATGCCTTAGTTCAATCAGGTTCAACTATTTCTTTTTCTGATCTGGTCTGTGCGAGAAGTATAGGTTTCCCTGGTGTTCAACGTAGAGCTCGAGAAATTTTTGAGGTAGATTGGTGCCCTACTCCGATAGGCTGGCTGATATTGAACACGGATGGTTGCTCGCTTGGGAATCCAGGCAAGGCTGGTGCTGGTGGTGTCTTTTGGAATGACAAAGCTGAGGTAGTGGCAAATTTTAGAGAGTTCCTGGGTGTTCAAACCAATTTTGATGCGGAATTCATGGCAATTACCTCAGGGATTGAGAATGCTAAGAGATTAGGTATTCATCATCTATGGATCGAGTGTGATTCGGTAGCAGTGGTTACCTTGATCTTGAAAAAGAAAACCCCATGGGATGTTCGTCAACAATGGATGAATTTCCTTCCATACTTGAAGCAGTGGAATGGAAAATCACTCATTGTTATCGTGAAGCAAACTCAATTGCTAACTATTTGTTGAAATCGGTTGAAAGATCTGAAGATTCAAATCCTCTTCTATCTTGGCCTCCTATGGTCAATTTGGAATTGGAAATTGATGCTGTAGGAAGGCCTAGGTATCGATTTACCTAGTTTTTTGATTTTTTAATTTCTCTAGTCTAGGATAAGTGTTAGTTTGATGTCCTTATCTGCTATTGGCAATGCCGAAGGTGGATCTATGACATCTCTATTCTCGTCTTGTTTTTTATTAGGTTGTTTTTGACCTACTTTGTATTTGGTATTTTTCCCTTTTTTTGTTCATATTCTTATTTTAATACGAAAGACTTCTTAGCTAAAAAAGATTAAAATACTTAATGTCGAAATCATCAAATGTACGTGCCAATGTCCTAATGAACATCATACATGTAAAGATTTATATAGTTCTATATGACCCACCTAAACAACAGACTGATCTAGAGCATACATACTTTTGTGGAAGGGCCATCAATCAGTTTCCAAGTACTAACTTGTTCTATCGCTACTATACGACCAATCCCAAATTTTTGCTTGTGGAGAAACAATATCATTACGTTGGATTTTTAGAAAGTATTATTGCCATGAAGTACTAGTTCAGTTAACTGTTGTATATGAATTATTGCCGTTCTGAACTTACTAACCATGGAAGAGAGACATATGGGGTAAATTTAAGATAGTATTTTATCAAAAAAAGCTTAACAAGTACAAAAAATAATTAAAAATCAAACTAAGGCCTTGGGCCCTTGCTAAACAATAAATGCTAAGAGGGACCAAACAATAAAGCAATGAGGTCCCAATATATAGGGCTATACAGAAAACCCCATACAGCAAGGTGTAGCTACAAATCATTGGAAATTAGTAAGATCAGTAAGCCCGAATTAAACTGTACCCATGCTACGCAAGATAATTGTCTCCACAGTTAGACCTGGTCCAAACCCTAATAGCACACCCCAATCAAACCCTTCTCCAGTTGTGGCTTTCCCTTCCTTCTTAGACATGTTCCTCATCTCATCCAAAATAAACATCACAGTGGGGCTCGACATATTACCAAATTCGCTTAGCACTTTCCTTGATGCTTTCAGCTTCTCCTCCTTCAAACCAAGGGTTTTTTCAATGAGGTCCAAAATTGCTGGGCCACCAGGGTGAGATATCCAAAAAATGGAGTTCCAATCACAAATACCAACCTTGTTGAATGCTTCCTCCATGCATTTTCCGATGTTCCCAACAATAGTTTTGGCCACATCCTTGGATAAGCTGATTGAAAGACCTGATTGACGCAAGTGGCCTTCAACCATATCATCTGAGTCTGGGAGAATTCGTGTACCAGCTGAGAAGAGTTGGAACAGTGGGCGCTCAACTGAAGTGTCGGGGTCAGCACCAACGATTAAAGCTGCAGCGCCATCTGCAAAGATTGCCTGCCCAAGGAGGGTGTGGAAGTCAGTTGCGGTAGGTCCCTTGAAGCCACTTACAGAGTTCAACTCCGAACAAACCACGAGGACACGAGCACCTTTATTGTTCTCAGCAAGATCTTTGGCAACACGGAGGACACTGCCACCACCATAGCAACCTAGATGATACATCATCACACGTCTGACGGTGGGTGAAAGGCCAAGGAGCTTGATGAGTTGGAAGTCGGCACCAGGTGCATCAACACCCGAAATGGTAGTGAATACAACATGGGTGATCATTGATTTGGGCTGTCCCCATTCTTCAATGGCTTTCAAGGCTGCTTCTCGAGCCAACTTGGGAACCTCGACAACCATAATATCTTGGCGTGCATCAAGTGTTGGAGCCATAGGGTTGTAGAAGTCAGGGTTCTCCGCTATAATATCCTCAGTCATGTAGAGATGACGTTTTGTGATTGTTGATCTGTCACCTGTTATAGAAGCATAGAGAAAAGGAATGTCAAACCAAATGCAGTAATCCTATTAGCTTTATAAGTTAATTTCAGAAATGTAATAAAGTACATACAGATTCGCTTGAACTTGTCTTTCAATTCAGTCATATGTTCACTCTTTGTGGATCTGAAGTAGAAATCAGGGAACTCAGGCTGGTACACACAGTTGGATGGATTTGCTGTGCCAATGGCCAGAACTGTGGCTGGACCCTGCGAGCAGTGCGCTTCATAGATTTCTCCAACTGAACCCATTGCTTGTTACTCTTTTGTGGATAGAAGAATAAATTAAGATGGAAGGGAAGGATATAGAAACTAGCAAGCGATGATGATTCGATGAAATAGAGAATCAATTAAGATGGAAGGAAGGCCAGCTATAGAAACAATAAGCAAGCAAGTGATGACTTGATGAAATAGCTAGACAGATGCATGGGGTTTTATAGAAGTTGGAAGTTTGAATGGATCCATTATTGGCAACTTAGACGTTGAAGTGGTATATAGCCTTTTTTTGAAAACAAGTCAAAGAGACTTGGAGTAATACAACTAATAGTTGACTAAGTTTTGGGGCATCTTCGTCACCTTTGTTTGTAGACTCCGTCGCATTGACTTGTAGTTTTCGTATAGAGTTTTTTATTTTTAATTTTCTGGTGGTGAGAGATAATTAGTGTGGTTGGGGTTCGAATAAATTATCCGGCTTTTCCCCAATGCGTTGGATTCTCAACCCATCTGATGGCTAGAAAGACTTGACATGCACCCCAATATATGGGCGAATACCCCCAATCCTCCTGACCATCGGATGTTGAATTGTACACCCTACATGTTGGAGAAGATCTTTTCCCTCGAAAAAATATGTGGTATATATTTTCAACCCTCCCCATCCCCTTCATGTGAGAATCCTTCTTAACTAAGAAAAAGTCTAGAAAGTGACTTATGAGACAACATTCTAGAAAGAACTGTGTTTCATATTGATGTTTGAGCCACTGATAGCAAAGTTTTGTATCCATCCAATTTTGGTCGTGTATAAACAATATGTGAACAGGCGCCTTGTTTGACTAATTAAGGTTATTATTACCAATTTTGTGTTAATATCAATCATTGTACCTTAAATTTCCAAATTTAGTAATCCTTCTATAATTTTTATTCCCAATTACTAACATCTGTTTACCTATTCATGCATTTTCTTTTATTGGTAGGAACATAGACATGCATCAATGCAAGGTGATGAGATTTTAAATGAAAGAAGAGAAAATGGAGATCAACTATATTTTGTTATTAAATTAAAAATTGTTCATAATTTGCATAGAACGGGACTAGGTCATTGGTAGAGATATTTGACAGGAAGATAATCTTTAATATGTAGTTATCAAATACTTCTCTAATGTAATATTTAATCACATCAAAGAGGAGTTCGAGTCCCAGAGGTCTAACCTGAAGCCCCAAGGAGCTTCAACAATCAGCCAGCATTCGTACCCGATAATAGGTGGCACATACGGTTCTTAGTAGCACAAATTCGAACAAATCTTGATTCATTTGAACTATTTCCTTTGAAGAAGCACGAAAATAGGACCAACTCAATCAAATCGATAGTTAAGATGATATTAAACGTTCTGATTTAGTTTTCTTCCTTCATACCTAGTCAGTTTCTGACCTATTACTCTCTAGACAATCGAAAGTTAACATTGTGTAAACTCGAACAACAAATATTCTTAAGGAAATTTGGTAGCCTCCTAAGCAGGATTTTATCAAGCTAAACATAGATGGTTGCTCTCTTGGAAATCCAAGTTGATGAGGAGCAACTGGAGTTTATAGAGACAACAAGGGGAAGCCAATAAGATGTTTTGCAATTATCACGGTATCTCTACAAACTTTGTGGCCGAGTGTGCAACTTTCTTCTTGGGTATCTGAAAGGCTATGCAAATGAACTTGAGGGAGCTTTGAGTAGAATGACACTCTCAATCTGTGGTGTTATGCATTTAAAATTGTAACATTCCATGGATGCTCGAACAGCAATGGTGGTTCTGCAAAGTCTTCCTTGATATCTCATCATGGACAATTACCCATTGTTATAATGAGGCTAATAATGTCATAGAAAAATTAGCAAAAAAGCACCCATCTGCCATAATGTCTACTACTCACTGGGATGTTGCTCCCTCTTTTTTTGTCGAGGATGTTCATTTGGATGCTCACCTGAGACCAAATGTAGATTCTCATAAATAGTTTTTGAGATTTTTTCTTCTATGTTTGCGTTGCTTCTTTACTGATGGTCATGTCGAAGGTGGATAAGTGGTTTAAAGTTGATATATTCTCTAATTCTTTTACTTATCTATTAAATAAAGTCTATTCAACCTCTGCTGTCACCTTCGCCTGAATTGTCACATGCTAAGAAATTTCTTGAATTGCAATCTGATTGTATAGTCACACTTTATTATCTAAGTTCAATCTTTATGGAATGCTTCATTTTCTAAATGGAAAGTTAACTCACGAATCATGACAACACATATTCAATATGTAGGTTACTCTTTTCCATGTATTACAATGAGCCATTCATTCAGAAATGACCCTTATGTGTTAAGCTTTAACTTTATCTAATCAACCTAGTGATCAATTCTGAATCAAGCTCATGATCAATTATCCATATAGGTATCTATCATTTTAAACTTTATGTGCACAAACTGAATAAATGACTAAAATAATTAACCCAAGGGGGTAGTATAGTTGGTGAGCAACGAACTTGGTACGAACCGTAAACTCGGACGTCTTGAGTTCGACTCCCACTAGACACGCCTTGGGCCACTCACATAGGGGTGTTTAGTGCTCTTCACTGCTTTTAGTAAAAGTTGAATGATTCTCATTTTATCCCGGTATGACCTAGTCCATCCAATTGTGGGGTCAGTATGGGCCCGTGGGACTTGTCAGGCCGAAAGCCTAGATACCCGTCATTAAAAAATAAAAAATAAATAAATAAAAGACTTAATGTTGGAATCATCAAATGTACATAGCAATATCCTAATGAGCATCATACACTTAATCATTTATATAGTTCTATTTGACCCACTTAAAAACAACAAACTCTAGAGCATACATACTTTTGTGGAAGGGCCATCAGTCATTCTCCTAGTACTAACTTGTTCTGTCTCTGCTATCACTAACTTGTTCTATCTCGACAAAGCTTCCTTGAAGGTTGACCGATTTATCAATAGCTTTTAGTGGTGTTTGCCTCAGGTTTGGTCATCTACCCTGAATGATATTTTTTATCTGATAAAAAATATCAGGATCCCTTAGTATGATTGTGAAGATAGATGTTTTTGGAAGGGGTCAATGGATGGTGCCTTTTCCGTTAAATCGGCATGGGATGAAATAAGATCTCGAAATCCCAAAGTTCCATGGTTCTCCATGGTGTGGGCTAAAAGCCTCCAGCCTAGAATATCTATTTTTGGATGGAGATTAGTTCATGGAAAGTTGCCTCTTGATGATGTGATAAGGGAAAAAGGGATTGCTCTCGTCTCAAAATGTGCTCTATGCGGTGAGGAGGAAGAATCCCCAGAGCATGTATTTATTCATTGATCTTTTTCAACTGAAATTTGGAATTTTTTCCGCAGGATTTTCAGTACCAAATGGCTAAACCCAAGGTCGATGAACCAGCTTCTTCAATGGTGGAAGCGGCGTATCTTGCATACTCGATGTAAGGAAATATGGGAGATAGGGCTAGTCATGGTGGCTTATAGCATTTGGAGAGAGAGAAATAGAAGGCGGCATGATGAAAGGGGGAGGACGCCTTGGTTTGTCTGTAACTCTATTTTGGATGAAATTAAAAATTGCAGACATTGCATTAAAGAGGGACGTTGAAATCAGTGGACGATCTGATTTGTTATAGGAAGTTGGGTTTCTCTGCTCAGGGTAAACCTCCAAATAAAACTCTTGAAGTTTTTTGGTGCAAGCCTTAGATGCACTGGATCAAGTTAAATTTTGACGGTAGCTCTATGGAGAATCCTGGGCGTGCAGGTGCTGGAGGAATTTTTAGAGATCCATCATGAAGAGTTTTGGGGACCTATAAAGTGTTTATGGGTGTTACTGGAGTTTTTGAGGCAGAGATGGAGGGTCTCATGGTGGATCTTCTACAAGCAAAGGATATGGGTGTTGATAGACTCTGGGTGGGGTCCGATTCCACTGCCGTGGTAACACTAATTCAAAATAGAAGAGTGCTCTGGTTTTCCACTCAATGATGGGCTTTCCTAAAGCCGTACCTAGATGGGATTAACTGCAAGATTTCTCATAATTTCAGAGAGGCTAATTCCATTGCGGATTTTTTAGCTCGGGATGTGGCAAAAACAGGTGTCTCAGCGTCCAATGCGGCTCTCCCTAATCATATTGTAGCGTGCCTCAGCAACGATGCTAATGGAAGACCAAATTATAGATTTAGTTAGTGTTTCCTCTTTTCCCTGCTGATGGCAATGCCAAAGGTGGGGATTTTGAGAGCGAAAATTCTTGTATTTCTTTGGTCTAGTTACTTCCTATAAAGGCCGACTCTAGTAATTGATGCTTCGATTTCAATCTTGAATAAATTCTCCATTTAGCCAAAAAAAAAAAACTTGTTCTATCTCTACTATCCAATCCCAAATTTCATCATTAATCATGACTAGGTATTTTATTTCATTGTATTGAGTCAATGAACATGTGTAGTTAGAGAAACGAACCATCGTGCAATATTATAACAGAAAATTTGTATTCCAAAGCAATTTTAAGATCGGTGTGCCTCATAGCATGTCATAACGTCTACTTCCAAAGTGGAAGAAACAATCATATTTAAATGTTTTTAAGAAACTTATTGTGAAAATAATACTAAATTTCGTGCAAATTTGAGCATATATTAAACTGCCTACAATAGAACCTTAGTTAGTAAAATACACATATAATACGCATATCCAAACATATGAGCGTTTACCCAAAAAAAATTCTAACATATGAAAAAGTTTATGTTTTTATATGTATTTTCGTGGAAGAACGCACGTTACACTCTAGCATGTACCTATACCTAGACACAATGGGACCATGCTGCCCCATGCTGAAGATGCTCTCGCGTGCTTTCCTATTGGCGTGTAACTACACTAAGAGGTAGCATTCTCTTGCCCTATTTTCGTTTATATAGAGAAATGCATATTTTAAAGATCCCTTAGTTTTTATTTGTAGCCTAAGGTCAGGGTGGCTTCCCTGCTGATGGCAATGCCGAAGGTGGGGGGTCATTCCTTTCTCTTAGTCTAATTCTATTTGGTGTTGTTTTGCTTATTTGTACATTCCATCTTTTTTCTTAATACAAATGTCCTTTTAGCGAGAAAAAAAAAATCCAATATTAAATATATACAATACGTTTAATATTTTACCAAAAAAAAAACATATCATGAGCCTTACAAAAAGTATTTTAAAAAATCCCTTCAAACCCCAATTCCTTAATTCCCCAACCTCTTCCCCAACTCTCAAACGCCTGGCAGATTATGCCAACTGGCGACTGAAGATGATACCTTTGTCGATGGGTGATTTCGCCTTCCTAGTAAGAAATATAACAATTTTTTTTTTCTTTTTTTCTTTTTTTTT
>NW_024868409.1:2827-113114 GCF_013358625.1 Macadamia integrifolia | reverse complement strand
TGGGCCAGCTTGACTGGATCGATCAGCCTAAAGGCTGGCTGATCTGGCTGGCTGTTCTCGTCCTTCAAATGGGACCAGCATGGGGATCTTTCAAGACCTATGTAGTCCTTTGACAGCCCTATCTACACCACATTAGGTTTCAACGAAGCCTATACTGTTTATGTCCTGTGATCCTAACCTGTTGGGCAGATTCTAAAACCTATGGTTAGGTTAAACCGGATTCTATTAATAGTTGAAATTGGTTTGGACCAATAAAGTCAATGCAGTCCGCGGGTTTTTTCTTTCACTTCTCTTCTTCTATATCTATGAATTGTTTGGTATCAAATATTCTATTATGATTCTGATTAATGTGAGAAGAAATAACTTCAATGAAGGAATATGTGGCATTTTTAGTTTGTAACATGCTTAAATTATATTTGTAAATTAGATTTTTCTGCATTTAATTTGGTATCTGCATTTTCATTAGAAATGCTATTATCCAAATTCTGGTTTCTATATCAAAATTATTTTAGATATAAAATAAATGCAATTGATGGATTGTACTTATCTCTAATTTTCAATGGTTAGGAATCTTCAAATGCTGGAACAGCTGATACTGAGAGGGAAATCCTTGATATTAATGCAACGGGTGCTGTAATATTTGTCATAACAGCATCCACCTTTCTACTGCTACTCTACTTCTTTCTCTCATCTTGGTTTGTCTGGGTGCTGATTGTACTTTTCTGCATCGGTTGTATCGAGGTATACAGTTCTTCTGAAGATTCTTTTTATGAGGGAAATAAGTAATGTTTGCATACAATTACAAATAACAGCATTGACTTGTAATATTTCATGAGTGCATTGCAATGCCCTAGAAGTTCTATTAATTTTTAAATAAATTCCATGACACATGCCTTTGCACTGTCAAATTGTATTATTGGTCTAAATAATTGTTTGGGTTTTTAAAAGCAAGCCACAAAGCCTGAGATTTACTTCGTCTAAATTTTGAAAATGAAGCTGGAGACATTCTTATTCCTCAAAATGTGAATGCCAATCAGTAAAAATTGATCCAATACCAGCACATATCTTATTGCTTTTTCTCACTTTATCTTCAAATAATCTCTCATTGTGCTCTTTCCACAGCCTGCAATGTTACAAATGGAATTGCACCATCTCTCTAGGATTTACCATACCTTTCCAAAAGGCTGTAGTTAATTCAGCACCTCCACACCAAATAAATAAGTGTAATGCAGTATCCTCTTTTCAAGAAGAGAATAAATGCGTGCTTGTGCCTGATTACAAAAGGTTTATTACAAAACATTTGAGTTCAAACGAGCATATTGAGCTCGCGTTTTGTATAAGTTAGATTCAGTGCTCGTTTCATGAATTTGATCTAAAGAATGAATGAAATTCTCAAGTCTATTTTTTTACTGATGGGTGGAATGACCCAATCTTGAACTGTTTAGCTCATGTGATATGCGCAGTAGGTACTGATCAGAATAATTTTTTTACACTTTTCAGGGAATGCATGCTTGCATAGTGACACTGATATCCAGGTATACCTAAGTGGATATATTTTTTGCTGAACCATTTAATATTCCATTGTATCTCTGTTAGTTGCTATTCCATTTTTCGTTCTCTGCCTTCTTTTTATTCAACTTTTTGTTGCTGTCTTTGCAGAATATGCAGAAACTGTGGGCAGAAGAATGTAAACCTTCCTCTTCTTGGGGAAACATCCATCATCTCTATTGCAGTATTACCCTTCTGTATGGCACTTGCCATTTTCTGGGCTGCAAATCAGCATGCATCATATGCCTGGATCTTTCAAGATTTTCTTGTAAGTTGCATATATTGTCACTTGTATTGTCAGGGTGGTGATGTAGTTTTCATAGTCATTTAGATGAATATTTGTAGTTGGCAAGTAGTGAACAAGAACAAAAGCTACTATTAATCCATAAAAGAAGAAAAAAAAGGGACAAAAGCTACTTAAATCAGTTTATGTAGGTCAAGCGAAGTATGATTGTTTTAACATATGTTTGAGATCATAGTTTTCACGGCATCTAAGAGACCCAAGGCGTTTTGGGGGGGTCCAAACGCAAGGTGAGACCAACAAGGCAACCACCTCGGCGATGCCTTAACAACTATGGTTGACATCTGGTGTACCTTCTCATTATCTTTTGTGCTCTCTCTCTCTCTCTCTCTCTCTCTCTCTCTCTCTCATGTGCACATAGATCCACATGATTAATATTCAGTTTCAAACTAACAACAACAACAAAGCCTTATCCCAACTAAATTGGGTCGGTTACACGGATCCTTGCTCTCCAATCAGCTCTATTCGATGTCATACATGATCCGAGGCCTAAGGTATGCATGTCTTTCCTCACCACTTCTCCTAAGGTTATTTTAGGATTGACCTTGGCTCTTTTAGATCCTTCAATTTGAATCAAATCATACCTCCATATTGGAACATCCCAAGGTCTCTGTTGAACATTACCATGCCACCTCAAACAACTTTCTTATAGCTTATCATGTATCGGAGCTACTCCCAACTCAGTTCTAATATGATTTTTCCTTACTTTATCTTTCCTAGTTTTGCCACACCTCCATCTCAACATCCTCATCTTAGCTACACTTATTTTATCTATGTAATACTTCTTAGTTGCCTATCATTCTACACCACACATTATAGCCGGTCCTTTGAACTTTTTTAGCTTTAATGCAATACTCCTATCACACAACACTTTGGACACACCTCTCCATTTCGTCTATCCTACTTATCATTCTACACCACACATTATAGCCGGTCCTTTGAACTTTTTTAGCTTTAATGCAATACTCCTATCACACAACACTCTGGACACACCTCTCCATTTCGTCTATCCTACTTATCATTCTACACCACACATTATAGCTGGTCCTTTGAAATTTTTTAGCTTTAATGCAATACTCCGATCACACAACACTCTGGACGCACCTCTCCATTTCGTCTATCCTACTTGAATTCTATGAGCAACAACATCCTCTATATAAAGGGTAAAAAAGAGCATAGGGGCTCCTACCATTGCGGGGTTTGGGGAGGGTTTATTTCACCTAATTTTACGATTGAGCCTAGATATATAAAATAATCACATTGCGGAATATCCCTTTCATCAATTCACCACCTCATTAACCATCCTAGTGTGACTAAAGTTACGCACTATTAGAAGTATTGATTAAGGGGTTCACAGCACTTTTCACCGTGAACAATGAACATTAACCTGTGAACGATAACTTTATGTTGTTGTGCCTTTTATGCCCTTAATAGGGTTATATCACATGTTACTATTATAAATATTGAATGAAGTGAGTTTCAACATAAGGTTGTGACTCCCAAAGGTTACGACCATCTCTCTTTTCTCTCATTTCCCTTTTCTTCTTCTAATTTACATGGTATCAGAGTAAGATCATTAGGGAATGATACAATTATTACAGTTTCTCATCAACACAAGTTCCTTCTTCAATCAAGCGTGAATGAACCATCAAGAATCTTGTTTTGAAGTTTCTTTCAGTTTCTGTTTAAAAGGGGAGCAACACCCTATTTTGTTTTATGGTGACTCTTAGAGACTAGTTCATGACCAGCGTTAAGAACTAGGTCTCATTTGTGATTTATGATTTGTGGATTAGAGATTAAAGTCTATAGTTCAATCTTTTGGAGAAATTGATTTAGGGTTTTGATAAAATCAATTTTTGTCAGGGTTATGTGGAAAATCGACTTTGGCCAGGTATTTTGTGAATTGGCTTTGTCAGGGTTTTGACGGATCGATTGATCTTTGTTGAAGGGTTACGTTGTTGGGATTGATTGGTTGTTAGATCAATCTCTTATGGATTGGATTTTCTTTGGAGCAGGGTTATCGATTTTCTCTGGACCAAGGTTCTTGAGATTAAATTTTTGCAAGGTTGTGGACAATTGCTTCTTGTTTTCTTTGCATCAATGGCTCAAGCAAAGAGTGTAATGGCTAATGACTGAGGTTGTATCTTTATTTTCTTATAGAATCACAGCGAAGAAACTTTGAGGGGTTGCCAATTTTTAACAATGGAAGAAAATTGTGCAGTTGGTTATGACTGGTCGTGATCAACATGATCATCTTATAAAGACGAAGCCTACTGCAGATACTACATGGGATACTGTTGATGCACGAATTTTGGGATAGCTTCTGAATTCTATGGAAAATTCGATTGTTGATCTTGTCACCAATATTGATACTGTGAAGGAGTTATGGGAGTATTAGATTTTTCTGTACTCTAGACAGGACAATCTCTCCCGCATCTATGAGTTATCCCAGGACTTTTATCAAGTTGATTGGAAGGGTTGTCCATTGACCCAATATTTTGTTGATTTCAAGAGAATGAAGAATTGAATTTTTAACTTTCTATTAGTGGTGATGGGCAACAGATGCAGAATAAGAGGGAGCAACTTGTAGTTATAGGCCTTTTGGATGCTCTTAGAACAGAGTCATACTCTGTTCGTTCTCAGATACTTGGGGAAGACAAGGTGGCATCTCTTGCGGATGATTTCTCTTATGTCTTACGTGTATCTCGTGAGAGTACTCATGATTCTACACATGTGGATAACTCAACTCTTGTGTCTCAGAACATTGGTCATGGTAGTACACTTGGTATTGGCAGTGGAAATAGAAAAAAGGCGAGCTACTGGTAATCCCACATCCTAAGACAGCTCAGGAACAGTATGGACGTGCCATCATTGTAGTAAACCAAGGCATATCCAATGCTTTTGATGTAAACTTCATGGCAAACCTTCTCAGGAGCAGTTTGCTAATTCAGTAGCAGATATTGAGACCACCACTCCACCTGGACCATCTTCATGATGACAAATTAAGAATTTGTATGGTGTAATCAGTTTCAGACTTCTTAGTCCTCTATTACTACTTTAGTTCAGACAAGTAATGCCACTGCATGTCTATCTTCTTGTTGTCCCTGGATCATTGATTTTGGTGCTTCAGATCACGTGTCGCAGTGTAGTATGACTCAGATTCGTAAAAGACAACATCCAGTCACAAACCATCGCCGAGTAGGGGGATGAAAACACCGATAGCCTTTCTGAGTAGGAGCATATCCCAGAAAAATATATCGGAGACCACAAGGATCAAACTTTCCATGAGGATGATGATCACGAGCATAAAAACACTACCAAATACCTTAGAAGGAACAGGAAATTCAGCGGAACTTTGGAGAAGATCCAGAGGGGAGCGGAGGCATGGATCCGAGATGGCATTCGGTTGATAAGAAAGGCAGCAGTGAGAATTGTGTCGTTCTAGTACTGGGGAGGAACATGCATCTCAAACATAAGAGAGCATGCTACCTCACAAAGGTGGCGATTCTTCCACTCAACAACCCCATTCTGAGCCAGAGTATCCACACAACTAGTCTGATGAATCATCCTATGATCGAAAAGGAAGCTTGAAAGGACCATTTAAAGTATTCACGGTCATTGTCACTTCGAAGGATCTTAATGGTAGCACTGAACTGAGTTTGAACCATGCGGTGAAACTGTTGAAAGCAACAGAAGGCCTCGCCCTTGGTTCGCACCATATAAACCAAAGTGGTCCGAGAATGACAATTAATAAAAGAGACATTCCACTGATAGCTATTGACAGACACAGTGGGATGGAACCCAAATATCAGAATGTATCAATGAAAAAGGAGTGACATTTTTATTTTCAGAAATAGAATAAGTGATTCAAGTTTGTTTGGCCAAAACACATGCCTCACAAAAAAACTAATGCGAATTGCAATTTTTAAAGGAAGGAAAAACTCTAGCTAAAGTTTCCAAAGGGGGATGTCCCAACCGATGATGCCGCTGCAGTAACTCAGAGATGGGAGGTGACGTAGAAGATGTCTAAAAAGCCTGACCGGAGACCAATGCCGAGTCAGCATCAAGCGGATATAGACCACTACGTACCCTAGCAGAGCCAATCGTTGCCGCTGTCGCCAGATCCTGAAAAACACAATGAGATGGGAAAAATTTGACTTTGCAATTAAGACTACTAATGGACAAAAGGTTAGTGGGAAAAGAAGGAACATACAATACAGTAGAAAGGGATAAAGAAGCGGTACAGCTAACAGAGCCCTTTCCCAGAATAGTGGAATAAATCCCATCAGCCAATTTGACCTTACCATTACTAGGACAAGTAGTGTACTGTGAAAACATAGGGGAAGGCCAGAATGAATTGCTTTTAGGGTGGATCGATCCTGCGCAATTTACCTGCTTCGTACCAGCTAGTATCTTATTGACTTCTGATCGTCCAGGAAATTAGTCTAACTAAGGCCGTGTGCAAGCCGCCTGTCATATGATCATAAGCCCCAGAGTCTATAATCTAAGGGGTAGAAGGGACAAACATACTATGGCCACAAAAGGAGGTACCTGACCCAGAAGGGTTGAAATGAGCAGAGCTTGCAGTGGCTAGTGTAGGAGAGTCTGGACGTGTCAAGAGGTGACGGAGGGCATTAAGCTCATCAAATGCTAGCGAGGCTAGTAAGTTGCTAAGAGCAGAGTCAGAGTCAGGGCTCTCAGTATGGTTGGCTTGCCCAGAACTTTCGGCACGACCCTTCCCTCACCATTTTCTAGATGTATCAGTAGGATGGCCATGAAGCTTCCAGCAGTTTTCCTTGGTGTGACGCTCCTTCCCACAACAATCACAATTCACTGGAGTCTTGGTAGAGGAGCTACTAGACTGTGGGGTTGCACTAAGGGACTGAGTGCCGGAGACGTGTGCAAATCTCTTAGTAGGAGTGGCGGCTTGTTGTGGAAGCATAGTGCTATGCCAACTGTCCTCAAGCTGGATCACAGCATATGCTTGATCCAAGGTAGGAAAGGGGGTACGACTCAATACCTGGGACTGTAGCTGATCAAACTCCACATTCAAACCTACCAGAAAGTTATAGACCCTGATCTTGTCCTCTCGCTTATGAAAATTGGTGACATCTTCAAGGGTGGAAAGAGTATACTCCTAGAAATCCAATTCAGTCCATAGTGTCCTCAACTCATAGTAGTACTGTGACAGAGTGAGCCCTCTCTGCCTTAGATCACAAACCTTTTGGCGAAGCTCAAAGACCTGAGCATCATTCCCTGCCTAGGAATAGATATTTTGGACAGGCTTTTAGATCTTCGCATCCGAGTCAAGGAGGAGATAGCCATGTGAAAGCTGTGGCAACATGGAGTTGACAAGGAAGGCCATAACCAGAGAGTTAACATACTCCCATTTGTCAATCTCAGGACCGGTGATCGGACGCTTCGTGGTTCCAGTGAGGTACCCGTAATAGCCATGGGACTTGATGGAGATGCAGACCGAGCGTGACCACATAAGGTAGTTTGTGCCAACGAGCTTGATAGCACAAGGAAGAAAGGTAGGAAGAGCCGTGGTGTCTCCGCCAGTAGAAGCAGATGAGCTAGTAGACATGGTTGCTACTCAAGGGGTCACTACAAGGATAAGGGGCACCATTGCAACAAACATAAAGACGATCGGAGTATCGAGCGGGAGAAAAACATATCGGCAATGGAAAAATGATTTCAAGGAGAAAACCCTGAGAGAGTGATGAAAAAAAAGCTATGAGTCTCTCAGATCATTGTAGAAGAGAGTCTGAGAGCCCAGGGGAAGGATGGATGGAGGCTAGAAACCCTCTTGGTGGTTTAAGAAGCTCCCACCACGAGAGAGAAGCAGATGAAGAGAGATAGAGGGAGGTGCAGATGAAGGAGGCGCTGAGAGAGAGAGAAATGAGAAAGAGGCAAAGAGATGGAGAAGAGGGAGAGCCCTTAGGGTTTCGGATCCTAAGGCTTTGATCCCATGTTGGATGGGGTAATGACTTGTGTCTAATATGACACTGACCCTCTTTATTTATAACAATGGAGAGAAGCTTTTAGAGAATTATAAAGACATTAAATCCCTTAGGGTCCATTTGGTAACTAACATTTTCTCTAAAACCCATAAAACCCATTATTACAACAATAACCTTACAATTCTTACAAAAAAGAAAGTCTATTAGAGCATCTTGTTAGGAAGAAATCTATTTGGTTGATATGATGCCCACTTTTGTAGGTAATTATATGCTTCTATATATATATATATAAGTTACATCAAAATCTAAAACTGAGATCTCCTCCTTATTCCTCTCTCCAAAACTCTAGCTTGATGTAGATCAAAGCATGAAGAAAAAGATAAAAATAAAGTTCAGAAAATACTGTTCACAAGTTACTATTCACGTGAGCTGTGATTTGGTCCGTATTGCTTCTTTTTAAGTTTAGTTGCCTTCTTGTCAATTAAGTAAGTTGAGTTTAGGGAAGTCTTTAGGAAGTAGTAGTTTCCTTTTTTCGTAATTTCCTTTTCTATTAGTTTCCTTTTGTGTGTAAGGCTTTGGCTTAGCCTATTTAAAGCCAACCATTGTAAAGTTTTGAGACAAAATTGATTAATGATATTTTATGAGCTTTGCTTGCTTGTTTGTTCCTGAGAAAGGATGTTTCAAAGGTTGAGATAGCTGTGGGTGAGAGACCCAAGCTGAGATAGCCATCTCGTACCCACATCTATCCCTTCTATACTTCTTTTCTCTATTTTCTACTCTTGTTCTACTTTTTTTTTTATTCATTATTATTGTGAGAACAAAGTCCCAACCTTTGCTGAACAAAGGAGCACACAACCAAGCTATCGATTCTAGTTACAAGGCATTTCCGGGAAGAATTTTCGAGTGTTGTAACTTCCAGGTCAGATCTCTGATTGTTGCAGGATTTTGATGGTTTTTCCCCTCATATCGGATCTCCATTCCATCCAAAATTCAGTTCCATTTGAGCCGTGGTTTGTGAGTAATTGAAATCATCTCTATTCAGCCCTATTTTCTAGATTTGAGTTTTCTGTTGAATCTGAACTTGATTTGTTTGGAGTTCTACTGAGTCTAATTACCCCTTAGTAATTTAGTCTGACATAAATTGGTATTAGAGCCTAATTGAAGATGGAGCCAGAAGTTCGCTACTTTGCTTGATAGGGGATCAATGCAAAGCCTTTGATTAACTAGATTCTCTAGAGGAATATTTTGACTACTATAACTTGAGAGCGATGGAAAGTTTCGATTTTCTTGCTCCTAGTTGATTGGTTGTGCTTGAGAATGGTGGAGAGTCCATAAAAAGCAACTCCGAGCTAGAAGACCTGAGCCTAGGACTTAAGAAGAGATGAAGCGTGAGTTGGCGACCCAATACCTACCTGTGTATATCCAATGAAGGCTCTCCCATTTGCAAGATTCCCACAAAAAGACATCCCTAGGTGACGAGAGTCTGAAACAATTAGTAGACCACTTGACCATTCTTGTGCAATAATTTATAGCTTCAAAAACAGAAAAATCCACGAGAAGAAACCTCCAATCCAAGAGCCAGAGTTTGAAATTGAGGTTAATGCGGAAGAAGTTCCAGTAATTTCTGTTTTCAAGGAAGATTCTATTACCAGACTTCTATAGAAGACTTTGAAAGCAACAATGTTGCAATGATGGACACTGAGGTCAAGACCAAGGAACTTGGCGCTACAACAACTATGATGATTGTGAATAGACAAGAGGAAGATCCTAAGGGGTTCGAGATTAAAGATGTGGTTGAAACATCAACGGAACCGATAAAAAAGCCTCGAGTAGATGAACCAAAAGAGCTCCATGTTGCATTGGAGTTTGAAGACGTTGAAGGCGCATATGTAGATGACCCTATGGATACATTTGACGACGGTTAGGTTGTGAATGTGGAGTTCATCGCATTGAAATATCTTGATGATCGAGCTCCTCACAATCTAGACTACATCCATATTATCAAAGAGCTACCTAAATTTTTTGACGAACTGAAGATGGATGGAATGATTAAAGTATCGGTATCGGTTGCCTATTGGTTGGCCAAAATTAAGATACGTATCGGAGGGTATCGTATGGTATCAGATATACGCTAAAGATATGCACATAAATGGATATGAAACATTTTTTTATATACTTTTTGCATAAAGAATAGTTAAAAAAAGCTATATATAATATGTATTATGCATAAACACTAAATTGAGAATATCGCACTAAGAATCCAAGGTTTGTAATTGTCCCATAAATGTAAAATTCTTGTTCCCAACCTTGATTTCTACGTTAGTCAGAGAGAAAAAATGGCTGGCAGCAACTTTGGAACAAAATCCCTTAAAAAAATCGTGTTTTTCCTGAAAAGTGAACCATCTTGGCCATTATATGACCGTAGCACACCATATTGGTACGTATTGTACTGTATCGATGTGTTAGTCGATACATATTGATACGCACCGATACATATCGAAACGTACATTTCACCTCAATTTTTAATTTTCCATAGAGTATCGGTACGTATTGTATCGGTGTGTATCGGTGGTGTATCGGTGCGTATCAATATGTATCATAGGATACATATCGATACGAAAAGATTTCAAAAATTTCATGTATCGTATTGTTGAGGGCCGATACGGTACGATACGTATTGATACTTCAAACCATGGATGGATGTACACACATAAAAATCTCTCTTGCACTTTTCAAAGTTCCTGGACAAACTTTTCTGAAGAAGGGGAGAGTTGATGTAGATTAAAGCATAACGAAGAAGACAAAAATATAGTTTAGAAAATACTGTTCACAAGTTATATTATTCACGTGAACAGTAACACAAATTACTGTTCACATAAACAGTGATTTGGTCCATGTTGCTTTTTTTTAAGCTTAGTTTCCTTTTTGTTTTATTTCTTCTTGTCAAGCAAGTAAAGTTGAGTTTTAGGGAAGTCCTTAGGAAGAAGTAGTTTCCTTTTTACTTAATTTCCTTTTCTTGTTCTTTCCTTTTTGTGTAAAGCTTTGTTTTAGCCTATTTAAAGCCAATCATTGTAAGGTTTTGAGACACAATTGATTAATGATATTTTGTGAGCTTTTCTTGCTGGTATGTCCCTGAGAAAGGATGTTTCAACAGCTGAGATAGCTATGGGTGAGAGACCTAGGCTGAGATAGCCATCCCCCTCCAATATCTATCCCTTCTATACTTCTTTTCTCAACTTTCTACTTTTATTTATTCATTATTATTATGAGAACACACTCCTAACCTTTGCTGAACAAAGGAGGACACGACCAAGCGATTGATTCCAGTTATAGGGCTTTCTCGGGAAGAATTTTGAGTGTTGTAACTTCCAAGTCAGATCTCTGATTGCTGCAGGATTTTGATGGTTTGTTCCCTCATATAGGATCTCTATTCGATCCAAAATTTAGCTTCGAATCGTGGCTTGTGAGAATCTAAATCTTATCTATTAAGCCCTTCTCCAAATTTGAGTTTTCTGTTGAATCTGAACTTGATTTGTGTGTTGGAGTTTATGATGGATCCTACTGGGACCATGGTTTTAAGCATCGGTACGTATTGTTCCGTATCGGCCGATATGTATCTGTATCAACACTTACCGATACGATACATGGAATTTTTAAAACCCTTTCGTATCGATATGTATCCTACGATACATACCGATACACACCGATACACCACCGATATGATACGATACGCACCGATACGTATCGATACTCTATGGAAAAAATAAAATCGAGTGAAATATTCGTTTCGGTATGTATTGGTGCGTATCGGTATGTATCGACCAATACATACTGATAGGGTACAATACGTACCGATACAGTGCGCTACGGTCATATAATGGCCAAGTTAGGTCACTTTTCAGAAAAATTTCGGTTGAGTCTGAAGAAATATTGTTGAGTTGGATATTTATTGGAAGCCAAGGGTGTAACTAGAGTTCTAGAGTTAGAGTAGCTGCCCCAAAACCGGATAGAGCCCAATGAGTGGGAAATCAGAACACATGGCTCCTTATCCAAAATGGATGGAACATGTCCCATATCCCCCTGAATACCAAAGCCTTTTGAGAGACTTGTTACAGGTTGTTAGCCGATCTGGATTTGTGAATCCATTCTTGAAATGTTAAACAAAAGTTTTCCCCTCGCATCTCGGTCACTTTTACTTTTTCGTTATTTCGTAATCCCCTGGGTATGATACCTTATAGCTTGACAGTTACAAGTCATTTTCTCATTACTTTGGGTCTCTCATTTCCGATTTTTATTGGCATTACTATTGTGGGATTTCAAAGAAATGGGCTTTATTTTTTAAGCTTCTCATTACCGGACAGAGTCGGAACCAAGTATAGTACGTAAGGTTTCTGAGAGCACTTACAAGGCTTAACTTGTCACAAGACCAGGGTGAAAACTTAATAATTAAACACCCCTCGCGTCAATCTTACCTCCGTTGGCACGATTTTTTGAGGGGTTTTTGTTCCAAAGTTGCTGCCAGCCTTATTTCTCTCTAACTAAAGTGGAAATCAAGGTTTGGAACAAGGATATTACATTTATGGGACAATTACAAACCTTGAATTCTTAGTGCGATACCCTCAATTTAGTGTCTATGCATAATGCATGTTATTAATATATTTTTTTTAACAATTTTTTTAATGCAAAATATATAAAAAAGTGTTTCCTATCCATTTATGTGCGTATCTTTAGCGTATCTCCGATACGATACTCTCCGATACGTTTCTTAATTTTGGCCTATGATACGACGACCGATACCGATACTGATACTTTAATCCTTCTGGGACTGATTACCCTTTTGTAATTTAGAATGACATCATAGCTTCTATTTACACGTTCATAGCTTCTATAATCTCTCCGCACATGTCCATTCAAATCATCCCATAGTTATCAAGGCATTGCTTAGGCATCCAAGCGGGCCTAGGCAACTGTCGCCTTATTGCACTACATGTTGCCTTCTGTTTGGTCACATATCAGTTAAGTAATTTTTTTATTTACTTAAGATACTATTAAAAAATAAGCAAATACCCCTTATTTGAATCCAATAAAAAGAGTTTAAAAATCAAATTCCAAAATGATAAAAAGTCAACTCCGCTATTCTAAGGATAAAAACTGGATTTTCAGTTGTAGGGGCTATTTTCAATTTTCAAATGCTGGGGCTTTTTTTTTTTTTTTTTTTTTCAATTCTGAAAATTTCGTAAACTTATCATGGTAAAACATTGCTAAAAGCCAAAGTTTGGTAAAATAATATTTTGTTTTGATGTCCATAAAATTATTTTCATTCAGGAGATTTTAACAGCATTTGTGCATTTTAAAATAAGTTTGACCGGATCATAACTTTGCCATTACAACTTAGATTTAAGTAACCTTAGACTTGTTGGTAAGCTGGTTTTGTGCTATACCTAATACAAAAAGTCTAATGTAAAAATAAAATCATTTGACCGGTCAAACTTATTAGAGAACAAGTACATTTTTCTAAATGTTGATTTTGATGACTTGATGTGGCTTAATGATTTTTGAATTTATTCACTTTGTTGATTTGTTTTTCTGATGACTTGCATTGTTATGATTCTTTAATATTTATTCTAGCATATAAGTGGATTATATAATTTTCAATATGCTGTTTGTACCAAATAAAATGATTATATAAAAGAGAACACTGGAACGCTTTATTCGCTCAGGCGAGACGTTGTGGCTGCCTAATCGCCAAGGCAGTTAGGCAGTATCTTAAACGCCTTGGTTGCCTTGATAACTATGGATCATCCTCTATAATAATATTTTCTCCTTGACTAAAACCTAGCACTATTCCATCCATGTGTTCCCAAAATTGTAACTTACTACTTTCATCCAATCCTGCTTGGGGTGTGTAAGTGCTTTTTATATTGACAATCTCTTTCTCAACACAAGCTTGATGGATATAATACTATCTCCAAATCTTTTAACATCCAACAAATCATTCTTTAGATATTTGTTCACTACTATATCCACTCCATTTCTTTTACTTTGGTCTCCCATATACCAAACTTTAAAGTCGTCCAACATTCAGTTTCAAACTTATTTAATTCTGTAATGTTTATTTATCAAAATCATTGTTCAATTTTCTCTGATGTTTAACTTCAAATCTATAAATTTTTCATTGTTAATCTATTTGTTACAAGATCTTAACTTATTTGCAATTTTTAAAGCTCAACTTTCTCATTTACAGGGTATTTGTTTGATGATTACAGTCCTGCAAGTTGCTAGATTGCCAAACATAAAGGTATGTAAACATAGAATCTGGTACTTCGATAAATTTGTGCTGCATGCCTTTTTATTGTTATTATCTTTCTATCCAGGTGGCTTCGATACTTCTTTGTTGTGCATTTGTATATGACATATTTTGGGTCTTCGTGTCACCATTGTTCTTTGGTGAAAGTGTTATGATTGCAGTAAGTCTACTTCCTCCCTTTTTGTATGTATTTATTTGGTACCTAAATGCTGTTTCTTATTGTTGGCGATTGGGTTGTGATTACGGGATGATCTTTGTTATGGATGTATACCTTGTTCTGTACTTTGTTCTATGATTGGATCATGATTGGAGGAGTGCAGAATGGTTGGAACAAAATCTGGAGACGTGTAGATCAAGTTATGAAAATTTTACATACATGATTGCTGCTTTCATTTACAGGTTGCTCGTGGTGACAGTAGGAGTGGAGAATCCATTCCTATGCTTTTAAAATTCCCTCGAATTTTCGATCCGTGGGGTGGCTATAATATGATTGGCTTTGGGGATATTCTCTTTCCCGGTTTGCTTGTTTCCTTTACTTTCAGGTACCATTATTGTGTGAATAATTATTTATTCACTCCTTTCCCATTAATTAGTGTTTATACATACACTATTGTCGTATTTCACTTCTTTTTTTTTAATCAGTCTGAAACTGCATTTGATGTCTGAGTTGCTATGTTCCTCTTGCAAGATTTTGAGCAAGTTATATTCAATCTTGCCTTCGTCTTCATCGTGGTCATCCACAGGGCCTTGAATGAACTATTTTTGGGGTGAACCATCCAGGTAGAAATTATGAAGTGAAAAAGTTGCTGCGTGCCCTGGACAATAACAATATCATCATGCACTGTGTTTTGCAAAATGGAAGAATGATGTGGAAATTCTGACCGTTAGATGCCTTGGGCATAATGTGGATTGGCTGCTTGTCAAATTTCGAGACTGCAATTCAGATATATCCCCATATAAACAGACATACCCTCTCGTATATGCCCATGCACCCCCCACTATAGCTCCGTGGACCCTTTTGGTAGTCCCAGATTTTTTAATTTCTTGTTTTGCAACTTTGCAACTTTGCAAGCTCAGATTGGTCTGAAAGTGAACATGTTGACCAGGGGACCTTGGATTTCACCTGTCCACAAATATTTTCAGCCATATCTGAACTGCCACGTGCAGTTATAAATGGGTGTGAGCACCTGTTACCAGGTCTGGGTGCTAGGAGTGCCCATTCCCAATTATTGATGTATGTGATATAATGTTGCAGATTTAGATTAGGTCCATGGAAATGAATTAATTAGATCTTTACTCAGGAGGGAGGGGGAGAAAGAGAGCCCAAGATTACTTACGTGGATGAGTTTCCACCCTTCATGTAGTTGCAGCTCTCTTTATGGTGCTTATTTGACATTACTAAAGAGGCACTCTTGGTTTTTCATATCATCTGTAGAGATGTGCAAAATCCAATTTTGAAGGCCAAAGCTCTAGTGAAGTTGAGATATGAGGCTCAAAATTTGATATAACTGTTGAAACTGTGTTTAAAGAAACATCAAATCAATGGAGAATCACTAGGTGCATAGGAGTAGATTTCAGCAGCACCTCATGTAAAAGAAGTTCCTGGTCTAGAATAGGACATCAGAGAGTCTCAATTTTTATGAAAATAAATTTCCTAGTGCATCTTTGACTAGGAGGTGCAAGATATGCATGTTCGAATTTTCAAGAGAACCCTGTGTACCGAATGTGGGAACGCAAGAGGAGGGGTGAATTGGTTGAAAACAAAAATAAGGTACTCGATTTGAGGGATGAAAGACTAAGGTGAGTGAGAGATACAAAGAGGGAAGACAAAATATTTTTCTGTGTTTCATCCCTAACCCATGCTACAATTGCATATAAAGTTGCAATCAAATGTCTCACATAGTGCGGAGTGCCTTCTAGGTGGCAGTCACACCTCCCACATTTTAGAACTCTATCTTTCGCGACCAAGGTTTGAAACCCTGGTTGAAACCAAATTATATCGGATTTCCTTTAAAATCTGATCGAAATTCTGCAGGGGTTGGTGGTTGGTTTTGTTTGACAATTTCGGTGGTCAAACGGCCATATTTTTTGGGCTAAAACTTGGCGAAGACACTAATTAAGCATCCCTAAACTGTAGATCGAAGCATGAAAGAGAGAAAGCACAAAAAGAATTCAGGAAAATACTGTTCACACACTGTTTGCATGATACTGTTCATGTGTTACTGCCCATGTTTGCCTTGTGTAGGAATGCTTTCTAGAAGATCTTGTGGGCCCATTGGAGATATCAAATGGAGAAAGACTCGATCCCAATGCTGTCATAGTTTAGTTTCTATTGTGGCATAGATCTCGTTTCTACTATGTTAGTTATATGTTTCTAAGTTTGATTTAGAAAGGTATTAGTTGGGTGGAAATTTGTTTCCATTTTTATCTTTGGTTATTGTACAAGAAACTCCCTAGCTTGTGCAGGGATTCCTTTCCTTTTATTATTACTTCTATTTTGTGTAATTCAGCAAGTATTTAGTTGTAAGAGCCATAGAGCTCAACCAATGGTGTTAATGAAGAAAACTCTTTGCTTTGTGCAATATTGTCCTCGAGAGGCCGTGAGGTGAGAGACCTTAATAGGGTGGGATTCCCTTGGCTGAGATAGCCATTAACCCCTTCCCCCTTCTCTACTACAATCAATACCTATTTTATCCTAAAATTCTGAGATCGTAGTTGGCCATTAGAAACTCCATCGAGCATCCTCTTGAAGCTGATTATCATCACTGTCAAGCCATCAAAATATTTCTCAGTTGCTACTACTCTCGGCTGCTGATTGGTAAGGCCGCACAAGCTCCTGAGATATTGGAAATTGAGATTTTCAAGCTGAAACCTTGCCGGCATCAAATCTCCCTGATTATTCGTCTGTTTTAGCCCCAACTTTGGTGGATAGATTCCCCCCATAGGGAACCCCACTCAACCAGGCTTTGGTGGTGTTGAGTTCAGGTTTGTGAGATATTGAAAATCTCCCAAATTCAAGATGCAATTTGGCCTGGGATTTGGGGAGCTGCTACCTTCCATCTAGACCTCCACTCAATGGTGTCATCTGACCTAAACAACCTTTGTTACTGTTAATCTGGAAATCAATATTCTCATGTTTGAGTTTAAAATTCTGCCTGAGATAGGTGATTTATTTTCGCTGACTTGGGCTGGGCTTATATACTGCCACAGTGCCATGTTGGTTGGTTGGTATTATAGTGATATTATTCTGTTCTTCCCAGTTAAGAGGTTGTTCTCTTACTGTTATTAAAGATTGAAGTCATTACCTATTTGGTTTATCCTGTAATCCTATTTGGGGTTAGTTTAGTTGTTACCTACACTTACATTATAAACACATTGGAACCTTTAGATTGTTGAAAAACACTCAAATTAATCAGTCAATGTTACAAATGATTCAGTACTATAACATACAAAATATAAATAAACCAATTAAAAGATGCAATTGCAAGTGACAAATGGAGAAAAATCATTTAATATTATTAAATTTCAGAATATTACATCAAAGGTGTAATTGTACGATCACTAACTTCACAAGTTCATATCAAAGGTGCAAATAAGAAAAAATCCCCTACCCTTTCTCCTAATGACTTCCAACTAATGTTGATTTTTCCTCTCATTTACCCCATTCTGTTGGGGTGTGTCAACAAAAGCAAGTTGATGGATAATGCCATTATGGGTTAAAAAAATAAAATTGGAGTCCACCAGAGATATACTCAGCTCCTTTATTAGAATAAACAATTTTAATTCTAAGATCAAATTGAGGTACTCATTTGATAGAAAATGTTGAAGACTTCATAGATATCTCTCTTATATTTTCATCAAAAAGATCGAGGTCGACTAGGAATAATCATCAACAAATGAAACAAAATAACGATAACCAAATAAAGTAGTGGGAATAAGTCTCCAAACGTCAGAATCCACAATAAGAAAATGAATAATGGATCTATTACCATGATAGGGATAAGAAGAACGGCAATCTCTAGCAAACATACATGGTTTACACTGAAAAACATGGGAGGAAGAAAAAGATTAAAACAAGTTCGGTAATTTTTTTTTTCATGATAACAAAAAATGGATGGCTTAAACATTGATGCCAAATAATCTCAGAATTCAAAGTACTGCTGTCACTACGTCCACACAAATCACTGAGTTGTGGACAAATCAGGTGCGCGAGGTTTAAGAAGGTAAAGTCATTTCTCCTCACATCCCTTGCCAGTAATGTAGACTAGGATAGGGGTCTAACCAAGTCTCAACTGCAGGAACTTTTAATCCAAGAACAACCAGAACCAGCCCACACTTTAATATAGCAAATCAGATTACAATAAACAGCAGGGCAGAACTGAAGTAAATAATCGTTCTCAAACCAGTAGGGTATGTGGACAGAAGAGTAGAACTAATAATAGGTCCCTCAGAGCTTCAATTAGGTCCAATTCAATCTAACAACATGAACTGCAGGTCAAAAGATCAACAGAAAATAAACCAGATCAGCCAACTCCAATTCTGGACACTTCAGTGCACTAAAAGACAAAATTCAAGATATTTCTTATCTCTTCAAATCGAATGACCAGATTCAGCCCAGACTTGGATCGAGTCTCCCTAGGGTAGGGAAGGAGGTTCGATCAAAGTTATAGCCCAAACCAAGGGCTGGAAGTGCTTCAGGTCACAGAGGACCGATTGTAAAACTTGAAGAAATTCTGGGTAGAAGTTGAATTTTTTAAATACCTGGTCTGTAGAACAGTATGGGAGACTTGTAAATTACCTTGAATAAAGTAGAAGAAGAACTTAAAGAGACCTCTTGGACTTCACGCCGCAAAGAGGCACTGGATCGAACACCAGTCCATCACTTTGATCACACACAAAGCACACTCACAAGGGAGCAAAACGCAGAAGCATTGTTTTCATTCATAAAATCGTTCGAGGCTTAATGGGAGCGTGGGGTGATTACAATTTAGTAACTTCATAGTTACTAAAAAACTGAAATAAAGATACTAACATCTAGTTTTTAAATTTGGAAAAGTAAACTAGGAAATCAAACAACTAGAATTAGAAACTAACTTATGACTGAAAATTAAAAACTAACTACGTACTGAATTTGGAAACTAAATAATGCTGAAATTAGAAACTAAATAAACACCATCTAAAAAGGAAACTAATGAAAAGGAAACAAATCAGTGAATCCCGTATGTAACCTTAAAACCCTTAGTTTAGGCCCATAAAAGTGGCCTATTACACTCGAAACACTTGGGTTCAAAAGCCCAACATGTATGGAACCCAACCCTACGCTTGTTTCTAATAAAACATGCCTGTTTTGGTGATTAATCTGCATCAGCCAGTAATCCTCTTCGTAACAAATTCTAAAAGAAATAATAAGAAGGAAAAATATGACAACAATTTAAGCATTTGGTCAAGTGGTTCATAGATAAGAGACTAGTGGAAAGTTAGGATCATAAAGAACATAATCAAGGGAATAGAAGAAGTAACACTGCTAACCAAGAATATTGGAAAGGGAACCATCGACAACCTTAACCTTATCCTTACCAGAACAGACAAAATATGAATCATAACATTGGGACATATAAGTATGATCAATGGCACTTGAGTCAATAACCTAGTCAGGAAAGTGGAAGGAACATATGTGAAGACGTGCAAGGCTGAAGCCAAAGAGTTTGGCACTGCAGATGTAAGAGAGTTGACCAACTATGACATAACACTGCGAAATGCTGTAATATCTTCCTTGGTTAGGGAATTATGATTCGTTTGCAAGCTAGATGGATACCCCATAGGTTTAGTCCCAACCATCACAGTATGCGCTCTAGCTCCCTCTGTCATGTCACCACATACCAGTAGGACCGCCGCACATACTAGGTGGCGGCCGTTAACTACCTAGCACCTCTCTAGTGTGCATAGGTTCCCTACACCGTGATCACATTGGGTCTATCTCTGTCATCCCCTCAGAGTGGCCCTTGGCCTCTTTCTCCACCATGCAAATGTCTATGGGAGCTAAAAGTAAGAGCAGGTTCTAAAGAGATGGTGCAGTTTCCATGGCCACCAAGGAGGATTAGGACACACTCCTCAAGAGTTCAGTAGACCTTTGCTTTATCCTCTACATTGGATAGCTGAAGATCCCTATAATGGTCATACTCATATAGACCAATAAAAATATTATAGTATTTGGGAATTGTCATGTCTCCTTATTTCATTGTGATGACCTTCTGGAGGAGTTGGTAAACCTTAGACAAGTCACCCACTTGGTCAAAAGTCTTGGAAACAATCCCATATATCTTGGTAGTTTCCTTACTCAGACCTCCCATTATTAAGCTTCATAGAGAAAATCAATTAAGTCATAAAAATGGAGTTTTAGGTCTCCCATTTCTGATAAACTGTGTCATTTGATTTAGGTGCTTGAATGGTGCCTGTAATGTACCCTAGCTTCCCCCTACTCCATAGGAAAGCTTTACAGAATGAGTCTAGTCCAAGTAGTTGGTGTTGTTCAACTTCACAATAGAAATCTGGGTATTGAGATTCTCAAAGGCAATTTGAGTAGTATGAGAACTACTCAAAATGCTAGCCAAAGCTTTTGCAAGTCCATTGATCTTAGGCATAATTTAGAAACACACTCACAAAGTGGGGATGACACCTAAGCCAAATGGGGAGTATGCACTCTACTCAAATAGTCCTTCCCACTACTTGGAAAACAAAAAATCCAGCAAGGAGAACAAACATACATCTAAAGAAAATCCAACTTAAATAGACTCTTCCATCTGTAGCATCATCTCATAACAACTTAAGAGGCCTAAACAACATATCTCATCAACACATGGCAGCCGGAAGCATCACATACACCATTTCAAGAGTGAAAAAAGGGGCTAGCATTGCCCTTTTAAGCTAAGATTTTTTTTTTGGTGCTCGAATAATACTTTTCTTCACAATCCGAGACCATGGGGGGATTGAAGGTGATCCTGAGGCGATCCGAATGGACACTATCCCAACTCTAACAATAGTAGGATGAGAGATCAACCAAAAATCTAGTGTTAACTTGTATGGGGCTGGTTTTTATTGATTCGAGCTCCAAAGTCTGTTTCTTCAAATGAGATTTTCCTCTTGGTGTGTTTGTGGTCTTCATCAATGCTCATGTCTTTTCATATAATTGCCCCTTCCTTGGAACCCCTTTGAAACCTATAGTTCCAAAGAGAAGAAACGGAAATGGAGAACTTGTGGCATAACTCTTAAGCCAAAACTGTGGGCTCTAATACTAAGTTGGAATTTAGAGGTGGCAAGCGAACGAGAGAGAGAGAGAGAGGGGAAATGAGACTAGAAGGTTGAAGGAGAAGGAGAAGGAGAAGAAGAAGAAGAAGAGGGAAAGAAATGGTGGTAGAATGTAGTGGGAGAGAATGCACTTCTCTCCCCTATATTGATTTCACTTAGCAAGGGAACTTACATCCTTACCCCCTATGCTAATATAAGATAGCCAAGAGAGGTAAAGGTATATGGTGAAAAAGTTAGATTGTAGAGATTTTGAGAGAAGAAGGGAGCAAGAAAGAAGAAGAAATGGGAGAAGAGGGTTGAAGGAGAAGAAGAAGAGAAATAATGGTAGAGTTTTGTGTGAGAATCATCTCAACCACACCTATATTGCTTCACTAACGACATATAAGGAATTACATACACCTCTAACACTCTCCCTCAAGTTGGAGAATAAATGTCATGCATCCCAGCTTTGTATAAAAGGGTACTAAGTTGGTGAGGAATGAGCCTTCAGTGAAGTTGTTTGCCAGTTGATGATCTATCTTCACAAAGGGGGTGCAAATGTCTTATCTTCTCCTTGATGAAGCGTCGGTCCCCTTTAATGTGCTTTGTCTTGTCATGTTGCACCGGATTGTGAGCAATGCTTATAGCTGCCTTGTTGTTATAGTAGAGCCACATAGGTCCTTCAATATCAAATCCCAACTCTTGGACTAACCATTCCAACCATTAGTTCACAAACTCTATGAGCCATTGCCCTAAATTCTGTCTCGCACTTGAACTGCCACAACAGGCTATTTTTTGCTCCTCTATGTGGCCAATTGTGCAATAGCCCAGTGTAGATTGTCTGTTTGAGATGAATCCGGCCCAATCAACATCAATGTAGCCTTCTATTTTCAAGTGGTTGTGCCTGGTATAGGCATACAACAATCCTTTTCCTAGAGGACTTCAAGTATCTAAGGATGCAGTATACAACGTCCAAGTGCCCACTCTTGGGAGCATGCATAAACTGGCTCACCACTCCCACTGTATAAGTAATGTCTGGGCTAGTCAAAGACAAGTAGATAAGCTTCTCCATTAGTCTCTAGTATTTCCCTGCTTCAACAAGGGAAGGACCACAATCTTCTCCTAGTTTCTGATTCTACTCAATAGGAGAATTTTCCGGTTTGCAACCTAACATTCCTATTTATTTCAATAAGTCCAGCACGAACTTTCTTTGGCGTATGTTTATTCCCTTCTTAGACCTTGACACTTCAATTCCCAAGAAACACTTCACGTGTCCAAGATAGTTGCTTTCAAACTGTTTGGCCAAGTAGTTCTTCAACCTAGTTATCTTAGCCTTGTCATCTCCAGTCTCCACAATATCAACATAGACAATTAGAGCTGTAATAGTACCATTACCTCGTCTTGTAAATAAGGTGTGATATGCTTGACTTTGGGAATACCCATTCTTCAAGATAGCCTGCCTGAACCTCTTGAACCAGGCCTTTTGTAATTGTTCAAAACCATATAGTGACTTATTGAGAAGACACACCTTCCCTTTGGCTAAATGAAACTTGAAGCTAGATGGAGGTTGCATGTACACATCCTTCCTCTAGGTCACCATGGAAGAAAACATTTGTCACATTCAACTGATACAAGGGTCAAATCTCTATTAGCCGCCAATGACAAGTGGACCCTTATCGAATTATGCTTAGCTATAGGACCAAATGTCTCCTGATAGTTAATCCCATACACTTGACCATACCCTTTGGCCACCAACCTGCTCAACAACATCATGTGATCAATACTTGATTGTGCAGACCCACTTGCATCCAATTGGAACTCTCTCCCTGTGAAGATCAACTTGTTTCCAAGTGTGGTTTTTCTCAAGTGTCATCATTTCTTCAAACATGGCTTGCTTCCACTTTGGGTCAGACATAGCTTCAATGACCTTCTTGGGAATGTAAATAGAAGAAAGGGCAACAATAAAAGAACAACTGTAAGAGATAGAGCATCATAGGAAACAAACTGGGGTATAGGATTAGTGCAAGCTCTCTTTCCCTTTCTAATAGCAATAGGAAGGTCTAACTTAGATGAAAGGATGTTACCTAACCGATGAAGGTGGATCTCAGGATGTTGATCCAAAGAGGACTCTTGGCAGGTCTTCTTTCCCCTTCTTTTGTACACAAGTGACTCCTTCTCATTATCTGAACCACCACTTGAATACAAAACCATTTTATAGCATTCCTTTTTGCGAGGAACTTGGAAACCTCAACTCTGTGTACCTCCTTATCTATAAACACTCTGATATAGTTTTGTCCTTTTGTATGGCTCGTTTTAGGCCTTGTATAGCATAGAGGCCTTTCCTAATGCTGAATACAAATTTTTTCTCGACTAATCAGAAGATAAAATATTCTTATGCATTTGGAAATATTGTAAGAATCATCGACTGAATTGGTTCGGGAAGTGGTAAATTATAAGGAGGGTTTTATGGTCGGCGGCCTATAATGGAGTCTATGGATGGGAACCTAGTTCTGCCACATGGCACATAGCAAGGGACTGAAATTTTGTGGACAGGTAGAGCCAAGGTCCTCTGCTACTATGACAAGTTTCAACCCAAACAAAGAGTTCAGCCAAGTGGAAAAACAGAGCATCAAAGAATGCAGGACTATGTAGAGGCTGTATGCCAACACATGCTAGGGTTTATTGAATATGAGTCTGAAATTTGAGATGTAGCTGATTTGGACGTTTCCCTGGACGTCCTTTAGTCAAATGCGCTACATCTCTTCCTCGTGGCATAACTAGAGCACCATCCAGTGATTCTGTTAGACTACAGAGCAGGAAAAACTTTGCTTAAATTTTTAATAAAAGCTTTACTTTGTTAAAATCAAGTAGGTTTAGTTGTGTTGGATTCTATTCTATGTTCTTCTTTGTGAATGCAATATATTTAGTATATTATATATTATTTTGGAAATCATGACTGGTGGATCTGTCTTGCATTGGCCATGTCTTTCTGTAAATCAGAATAATGAGAATTTTCACTTGGTTGAAGCTACATGTCAGTAGACATGACTTGAATTGTTACAACATATTATGGAATTTTTATTGAAATATTTTCTTAATTGTCATGTTCTAGAAGTTGCATGCAAACTCTGTCAAAATGGAAACATGCATGTATATTTTTGTGCACATGTCAACATTTTAGAACCATGCTTCCCTGCTCGTTGATGACTTCTGATTTGCTGATAGCCTGATATTTTTATTGGCTCATTTGTATTGTCCATTTCTTTCTATGAGCAGAATTCTGGCTGATGCCGATAACTCGAATGGATAGAAATAGAAATGATATTTGATATTTGTTTCCTAAGGATTTCCGGTGGCCCTTTGGTTTTCCTTTTTTCCATTTTAATAGTTTTTGTGACATTGCAAACTGTTTCAGGGATGGGCCGGATGGTTCTTTGGACAAATAATATTTTCTCATTCTATTTTATTGGCTGATGCAGATATGACAGATCAAATAAAAAGGGAATTCTAAATGGATATTTTCTTTGGTCAACAATTGGCTATGGGATTGGTGGGTATTTCCACATCATATTCTCTTCCTTTAGTGTGCATGTTAATACTTATGTGTGCTGTTAATAAGTCTTAAGTTTTGAGCTGGAACATGCTTTTGTTTGATGAAGTAGGATTATTTCTTTATCTGGCACGGTTTATGCGATATTCAAGTGAATTGTCAAATTTATTCGGCTGGGTTTGTTGTATCATGCATTATTCAAATATCCATGCTTCCAAATCTTACACTCTATACTTAATATGAAAACAGATGGGAAAGAACTTGTAAAGCTAATTTAAATTCAATTAAAATAATAATCAAACTAGTGCCTCGAATCTTATGCAAGAAATCCAAGGTGACTTGTGAACCCATCTTGTATACTGATCTTCTTGCAGCCAACTAGAGATGCTTCTTGATGGACCATTTGAAACAGGCTGGGTACCTGTGGTAACCCTCATATGGATTATTTAATATTTCTATTTTCTTTTGTTTAGAAAGTATTTATTCAGATTTTAATCATGTTGCATTATTGGTAGGAGCTAGATTTAGAAGGCATTCAAGCTCTATTAAATTCATTTTGGGACAGGTGTTGTAGTTTCTTTTGAGTTGATTAAGGAATGACGAAGTTCAATTTCTCCATGCTTTCTTTATTTATATAGGTCAAAATTTCACCAGTTGTGTTGTAATGAGTTGTATATGAGTTTCCTTCCAAGCCCTGTATAATGGCTGCACTCTATAGATGGCTGGTGGGACCCCACAGTTTGATCCAGTAAGGTGCAAAAATCTAACCTCTTTCTTTGCCCTTTTTGTCTCAATTCAACTATTTTAACATGGTTTATCCCTGAACCCTATCAATTGGCCACCTCTTTGTACCAAACCTAATTTATCAAGTTTCAACTATGAAGTCACCTCTTTCACTGCTACTCAAACTACCCCAGTGATTTCATATTCCCCTAATTCTCCCCAGTTTGCTATTCCCTAGATCCCTATTTCCTATCGCCTACCATGGGGGAAATTCCCAGATGTTAAAATAATTTTTTTTTGGGGTTGGGGGGGTGGGGGGGGGGGGGGTGTGGGGTTGGGGGGGACTCAGCAATGCATTTATTGAAGGAAAAGAGAAAGTACAGGACCATGAAACCAGCAGACAAGCTACATGACCAGGTAAATCATGTCCCGTTTTCCCTGGAGTTTGACAATTCAAAGCCCTAAATATCCTGTAAAGTTCTATCAAAATAAATCAATAAATAATAGCTCTTTGATTCTTTTGACAGAATACCTTAATATTTTGACTGTCATACTTGGTGCCAAAATTAGTGTTCTGTATACCAATCTGGGATAGATGTCTTAGTCTACTTAAATTCCTTCAGTCCCATCTGTTCCACTGTAGTCATATAACGGTGGAGTTCTACTTATCCTAGAGAATTCTAATCATGAAAGCCAATTAAAACGGAGTGACTACATTCTATTTATCATCGATGAAATACAAATAAGGTCTTGAAATTAGTTTCGTGAAATTGATCTGAGACAAAAGTAACAAACAGACAGATCTCCACTCTTTGGCTGGAGTAAAGTTCTATTCATTTCATTTTTGTTGTATTACGTCATCTTACAACATTAGAGCATGAGTACAATCAGTTGCAAATTATTGCCTTGCTTTTGCTCATGGTTCTTGATGTTGGTCTATTGAAAATATGCATTCAAATTTTTTAACACGGAATCATACTACTATTGCAAATCAACTGTGGATGAATTTGATGGCCCCATTGTGGATTTGGAAAGGTAGATATTGTTTGTTCTGTTTGTCCACCATTATGGTGTAAACCTAGCATGGGCAGAGGAGTCTGAGGAAGATATTGGAGCTAGATCGGCAGGGTTGGAGTCGGGAGATGTTTGGGCAAGGTTTCAGATTCCAACCTCAGTTGACCTCAAAATATTTCCTCGAAATGGTCAAAATCTGGTAAGTTATTGAAGGGAAAAATTAGGGAAATATTTGAAATATTGCAGTGAAATTTTAGGAGATGATTCATAGTTGTCAAGGTGTCACCTAGGTGTCTAGGCTCTATCTTGGGTCCAAGGTGACAACATGCCTTGTTGACACTTCAAGAGTTTACCTTGATTTATGTTTTTATTTTTATTTTTTTATGAATATGATTATATTATGTCCTATGCTTTGTTTATTTATTTTTGGTGAATAAGATAATATATTACAAATAGGGAAGAATATGCATGCACCCCCTAAGGAGAGGGAAAGGTAAGAAAAAAAGGAAATACCAAATGCAACCCTCATTTAGGAGGGGGGCACTTCACAAAGTAATGGGATGACCCAGGCAACAACAATCAACCTGTTAGTTAGGGAATCAATGCACCTAGAGGGGAGACCTGGTATCTTGGATCTAACATCAAAGAGGATTGTATCTCAAATCTAATGGGATGGTCCTAGATTTGGCTTTCCATCTTCTGAGATTGTGCTCCATCTAGATGTGATATATGGCAGCATTAATAGCAAGCGTTCCGACGGTGTCACAATTTGATTTGCTGGCAAAGGTCATGTCAATCCAATTCTAGTCCCAGTTGCAGGGATAATTCTTCTCCTTTAGGCCAGCATTTAGCAAGCATCCCTTTCCTAAAGATTGGTAAAAGGGGCAAGCAAAGAAGCGGTGATCCATGTCGGCAGACTCCAGCAAAGACAGCGGGAGGGGGAAACCCGAATGTGTATCTGAATGAGGAAAACCCGAGTTGGAAGGCATTGAGTCAAGGCTCGCTAGATAGAGAAGTTGTGGCTGGGATTTGCTTCTTGAATGAGGCAATCTTGAACCAGGGAATCAAGGGGGCCCGAGCACGAACAAGGTTCCAAGCGGACTTGGACCAGAACTGGCCTGTGAAAGAGGAAGACCAAACTACAAGATCTCCACTCCCATTAGGTGGTGTAGCACCAACAAGGGTCTACAAGAGAAGGACCAAGAAGGTCGACCCAAGTGACTGACTGGGTCTACCAGATCTGGCCTTAGATAGCCCACGATTTGGGCTAGTGATGGGGAGATGTTAGATAGTATTTAGTTGCTAATTTAGCCATATATTTAGTTTCTAAGTCATGTCCTAAGTAGTTTCTAAATTCAGTTTCACATCTAGTTTCCTTTTTTGCAGTTTCAGTTTTAGTAACTTCATGTAACTAGTTTTTAGTAACTCAGTCTTTGTTAGTTTCTAAAATCTGAGTTACTATTATTTGTAATCTTCCCCGTCATTATTATAAATAAAGCGAAGGGCAGCAACACAACCCACGATTTTTGAATTTGAAAAGAAAGCTCTTATGCTGTTGCTGCTGGCTTTTTCCATGGTTGTTCCTTGTGTCTGATCAAGGAAGAATGACTTGTTGTGTGATCCTAGTGACTCCTTGCGGCGTGAAGTGCAGGAGGTCTTTTTCAGGCTCTACTATTCTTTAATTTCTCTCTATTCTCAAGGTTTTAGCACTGCTCTAAATCAGGTATGTGTATTTCAGACTCTGCCCAGATTTTCCGAGAGAATAGAGCATTCGGTCCTTACTGGAAGAACCAGTTCCAATTGTCGGAATGTCCCAATTTTTTGGTCGAAGGTTCCCCTCTGTCCAAGTAGGGTTCGACCCAAAGCAGGCCTGATTCTGTGCTGCCTTTGAAGAGATATTCAAAATCTCTATATTTTTGTCTTCTGGTGGTCTGTAATTTCTACTTCTGAAATCGATACTTCTGTTGGTTTAGTTTCTAATTTCTGGACTGCTGTTCGAATATTCTGACCACTTGCATCTGTTAATAACTCTGGTCAGTCCCTGGTTTAGTTCTAAGAATTACTGCTGTTCTTATTTGTTCTCTGTAATATGGTTCCTAGAGGTCGGTAGTTTTTTGGAATGATATTTGAAGTCTGATTATATATATATATATATATATATATTCAGAATTGGTTTTGGTTGTTCTTTGGTTTATAAGTTCCTGTAGTTTTGGGTCTAGTTTGGCTTGTCAAACATAGTCCTACATTAAGTGGTATCAGAACATGGCTGAGAACAACACCCCCACCCTAGTTTTTCTTTTGGAGATGTTACAAAATATGAGGACTGAGATGAAGGCTGAACAGCAAGCCTTGCGGACTGAATTGAAGGCTAAACTGAATATAAGGTTGTTGAATGTAGAGACCCCACCACAACAGCCTACCAGTGATTCACATACAACACCCGAAGTGGAAGCCCCATTGAATGTAGCTGCTCAGTTGGGTAACAGGAGAGCAAACCCTAATATGAGAGCACCACAGAGGGTTCTTGTAGTGCAACCTAAATTTGAAGAATATGAAAGGGGTTACTTTGAGACTAAACGTCCCACATATCAGAGGTACTCTGGAGATTCACAGAAGGTCAAACTCGATTTGAAGGAGTTTGATGGAAGACATGACGCCCAACTGTTTTGTGATTGGGTAGTGGCATTGGGTGACTATTTTGACTATTATGATTTACCTGAGGAAACTAGCTCGTGCTAAGCTAGTTGAGGCTGATTGTGATTGGTGGAGGACCTATGAGCATTAATTGGAAGATTGTGGTAAAGAATCACCTACTAGTTGGGAGGAGATGAAACTTGAGCTATCTGACAAATACTTGCCACGCAACTTCAGAGCTCGCATACAAGACCAGCTGAATTCTCTTCGTCAAGGGACTATGTTGCAGAGTACATGAACATGTTTGATGCACTTTATTCTCGTACAGGCATAAGGGAGAATGAAAGACAACTATTATCTCGATTTCGACTGGGATTGCGAGCTGAAATCAACAGGGGGATTGGTGTGGTTGATGTGTACTCAGTGAGGGATTGTTTTGATAGGCACTATGAGCAGAGGAGCTTATAGCACAGCCAGGTAGAAGGTTTGGTTTTCAAGCTGGGGAGGTCAAGAAAACTTTTCTAGCCACGAAACCTAGTAGTTGAGTGCCCCCAAAGTTCACATTTCCTCTACGGGCTGATCACAAAGGCAAGGCACCCATGACAAGTACTAATAAGGTGCAGTGCTTCCTTTTCCAGGAGGTAGGGCACTTTGTTAAATCTTGCCCACATAAGCAGAGGATTAATGCAGTAGCTGAGGTTGACGAATCCAATGAGGAAGATGAGTCAACTTTTTACCCCTATCCCTTGAATGATAATGATGATGGTGGATATGACTATGACATGGAAGACACTAATGAGGATGGCACTCATGGAATAAATATTGTTACTCGCATATTGGTGGTTGAAACCAAAGGAGAGGATTAGGGACGTAACTGTATATTCTATAGCCATATGAAGTCAGGTGAGCATACTTGTCAGATTATATATGATAGTGGCAGTTGTGTCAATGTTGTCTCTAAAGCCTTTGTGAAGAAAGCAACCTTGAAATCTGACCCCCATTCTGAGCCTTCTAAGGTATCCTTGCTGAATGGTAATACCTTGGAGGTGAACAAGACGTGCTCAATTCCTCTGAAACTTTATCAGTATGAAGAGAAAGTTTGGTGTGATGTGATCCCAATGAAACTCATAGATGTATTGCTTGGTCGTCCCTGGATGTATGACAATGATGCCATGGTTAGAGGGAAGAAGAATCTGTGTACTTTCATGTGGAAAGGTGTTCCTACAATTTTCTATCCGGTAAATGTGCCAGCTAAAATACGGCGACGGAGATCCCTAAGGTTGAATCAGAAGGATGTTGACATTGAGAAGAAGGTGGTAGCTATGCCCACAAAAGAGTTGTTAGCTATTCCCCGTAAGTAGTTCTTACCCACAAGTCATAAGACTGGAATGGTTATGGCTATTGTTACTCAAGAAGTCACTCCCCAACCTGAGGTAACACATAATGCACCTATTAAAGAGCTCTTATCTGATTTTTCTGACTTAGTCCCTGATGATCTCTCAGATGAGCTACCTCCCATACAAGATGTACATCATGCTATTGATTTGGTACCTGGTTCTGTGTTACTCAACCTTCTCACTTATAGACATGTTGAGCTGAAACGGCAAGTGGATGGGCTATTACAGAAGGGCTTCATTGAGGAGAGCTTAAGTTCTTGTGCAACGCCAACTATAATCACGTAGAAGAAGGATGGGTCTTGGCGTATGTGTGTGGACAACCATGCTATCAACAAGATAACAGTCAAGTATATGTTCCCTATACCACGACTAGATGATATGTTGGATATACTATCCGGGGGCAAAGGTCTTTTCCAAATTAGATCTGAGGAGTGGCTATCATTAGATTCGCATCCGTTTTGGAGATGAGTGGAAGACTGCCTTAAAAACCTAGGATGGCTTATATGAGTGGAAAGTCATGCCTTCCGGTCTGACGAATGCACCTAGCACCTTCATGTGAGTTATGACACAGGTACTTCGTCCCTTCATTGGTCGTTTTTTGGTTGTTTACTTTAATGATATTTTGATATATAGTAAGAACCAAGAAGAGCATATGGATCACTTGAGGCAAGTCTTGAGAGTACTCCGTGCAGAGAAGTTATACATTAATCTCAAGAAGTGTTCATTTATGCTGCCCAAGGTTGTATTCCTTGGATTTATAGTGTCATCAAAAGGGGTTGAAGATGATCTGGAGAAGATCAAGGGCATCACTGATTGACCTATACCTAAGACACTAACAGAAGTTCGTAGCTTCCATGGTTTGGCTTCCTTCTACAGGAGATTTATTTGGAATTTCAGTGCAGTCATTGCACCCGTCACTGAATGTATGAAGTCGAGTAAAGGGAAGTTTGAATGGACAGCAGCAGCGACCAAAGCCTTCGCTCTTGTGAAGAGGAAGATGACAGAGGCTCCCATTCTACTCCTACCAGATTTTGACAAAGTATTTGAGGTAGCTACTGATGCTTCACATGTTGGGTTAGGAAGAGTGTTAATGCAATGACACCCCATCGCTTTCTATAGCGAGAAACTGAATGAGGCGAAGAAGTATTATTCAACATAATTTTTGGAGTTATATGTAGTCGTCCAAGTGCTACGCCATTGGAGACAATACCTAATTGGTAAGGAGTTCATTTTATACACTGATCATGAGGCTTTGAAGCACCTTCACTCACAGAAGTCGATTAGCCATAGGCATACCAAATGGGTTGCTTACTTGCAGGAGTTTATATTTACTATGAAGTACAAGGCGGGAAAAGAGAACACAGTGGCTGAAGAGAACCCAGTGGCTGATGCACTTAGCCAGAAAGTGCTCACATTTGATACATTTTCAGCACATGTTATTAGCATTGATTAGATACGAGGTGAGTACGCATCTGATTCTGATTTCAACATTGTCTTTGCGGAGTTGCAATAGGGTGGACAGCACCTAAAGTACTCCATTCATGATGGGTACTTATTATTTGGTACACGGCTTTGTATTCCAAACTCTTCTCTACGTCACCACATCATACGGGAGTTACATGGAGGAGGATTAGGAGGACATTTTGGGAAGGATAACACTCTTGCACAGGTGACGGATCGATATTATTGGCCATGCATTGCCAAGGATGTCAGTCATGTGATTAAGAGATGTTGTGTATGTCAGTTAGCAAAAGGGGGTAAATAGAACACATGATTATACTCTCCACTACCTGTTCCTCATGCACCGTGGGTTGATGTTAGCATGGATTTTGTTCCTACTAAAGAATTATATGATTCCATTATGGTGATTGTGGTTCGTTTCTCTGAGGTGGCTCATTTCATACCTTGTCACAAACTTTTGATGCTTATCAGGTTGCAAAGCTCTTCTTCAAGGAGGTAGTGCGACTACATGGGCTACCAACTTGTATTGTGTCTGACCGTGACATTAAATTCATGAGTTATTTTTGGAAGACATTGTGGTTGAAGACAAATACAAAGCTGAACTTTTCAACTGCATTTCATCCACAGACGGACGGATAGACAGAGGTGGTGAACCGTAGCTTGGGAAACTTGTTGAGGTGTTTGGTTCGAGATTATGATAAGACATGGCCTTCCATTCTTGATATTGCAAAATTTTCCTACAACAGCTTAGTGAATAGGACAACAGGTCGTACTCCTTTTGAGATCTTGCTTGGAGTTCAGCCTAAGCGACCTATTGATCTTATGTCACTCCCACCCCAAGCTCGAGTTAGTATTAAGGCTGATGAGTTCTTACGTCATATTACTGAGGTGCATGCCAACGTCCGATGACGTATTGCCTTGAACAACGAGGTGTATAAGGCTTCTGCTGATCGTCATCGGCATTATGTGGAGTTCAAACCCGGGGACATGGTGATGATTCGAGTAAATCCTGAACGATTTCAGACAGGTGTCAATACCAAGTTACATCCACGGAAGATGGGTCCCTATAAGGTGCTGAAACGTATAGGACCTAATGCTTATGTGCTTGAGTTGCTTGATGACATGACCATAAGCAACGTGTTTAATGTGTCTGATCTTCACCTTTATGTTGGGCACCATTCGGATGATGGAGACACAGAACAAATGCTGAGGCTACCCCAACAGAAGCCACCTACTTTTGAAGTTATTGAAGACGGCTTGGATGATAATTACAAGACCTCTTGCCGTGGCACCGGTTGTCACACTTTTCTTGTCAAGTGGAAAGGCCATCCCCGTAGTGATTGTACTTGGATTCATGCTGATGATTTCAAGAGACTTGATCCCGACTTGTATGAGCGCTACATATCCCTTATCCATTTTTCGGAGTTGAATGTTTTCAAGCCGGGGAGAGTTGATGCAGCACCAACAAGGGTCTACAAGAGAAGGACCAAGAAGGTCGACCCAAGTGGCTGACTGGGTCGACCAGATCTGGCTTTATATAGCCCATGATTTGGGCTAGTGATGGGGAGATGTTAGATATTATTTAGTTGCTAATTTAGCCATATATTTTGTTTCTAAGTCATGTCCTGAGTAGTTTTTAAATTCAGTTTCAGATCTAGTTTCCTTTTTTGCAGTTTCAGTTTTAGTAACTTCATGTTACTAGTTTTTAGTAACTCAGTCTTTGTTAGTTTCTAAAATCTGAGTTACTATTATTTGTAATCTTCCCCATCATTATTATAAATAACGAGAAGGGCAGCAACATAGCCCACGATTTTTGAATTTGAAAAGAAAGCTCTTATGCTGCTGCCGCTGGCTTTTTCCATGGTTGTTCCTTGTGTCTGATCAAGGAAGAATGACTTGTGTGATCCTAGTGACTCCTTGCGGCGTGAAGTCCAAGAGGTCTTTTTCAGGCTCTACTATTCTTTAATTTCTCTCTATTCTCAAGGTTTTAGCACTGCTCTAAATCAGGTATGTGTATTTCAGACTCTGCCCAGATTTTCCGAGAGAACAGAGCATTCGGTCCTTACTGAAAGAACCAGTTCCAGTTGTCGGAATGTCCCAATTTTTTGGTCGAAGGTTCCCCTCTGTCCAAGTAGGGTTCGACCTAAAGCAGGCCTGATTCTGTGCTGCCTTTGAAGAGATATTCAAAATCTCTATATTTTTGTCTTCTAGTGGTTTGTAATTTCTACTTCTGAAATCGATACTTCTGTTGGTTTAGTTTCTGATTTCTGGACTGCTGTTCGAATATTTTGATCACTTGAATCTGTTAATAACTCTGTTCAGTCCCTGGTTTAGTTCTAAGAATTACTGCTGTTCTTATTTGTTCTCTGTAATATGGTTCCTAGAGGTCGGCAGTTTTCTGGAATGATATTTGAAGTCTGATTTTATATATATATATATATATATATATTCGGAATTGGTTTTGGTTCTTCTTTGGTTTATAAGTTCTTGCAGTTTTGGGTCTGGTTTGTCTTGTCAAACCCAGTCCTACATTATTAGGTCTCTTGGGAATGACTGGAAAAGCATCCTAGATGGAGAGCAGGGGAGGAGCCCAGCCGAAGGGGAGAAGAATATCTAAGACCATGGACAGCCTTTCGAAACTTGAGGAATATATGGGATCTATCAACAACAAAGTGGATGAGAATCCCAAGAGGGTGCTAGTGCTCTTACCAAATGCAGGTGTCAGCGCCATGACACCATCATCAATTTGGGACTTAATGACCACAACAAGAATCTGAACTTCAAAATCTTTCTCCATGCCCAAGAAGCATATGAAGGAATAGGAAAGGTCCATATATAATTAATTCTGAGAGGTCTAGAGTAAACCCAGTCATTCCTAGCATCAAGTTTCTAGATAAGTTTAAGGATCCCAGAAGAGTTGACATTCCTTGATTCTTCTCAGACCCAAGCCTCCTTCCTCTTCGGGGAGGCAGAAGACGGACCGATGGGGTGAATAAAGCTAGAACACTCAGTACCTTGCTAGAGGAGATTGCACATGAGAGAATTAGGGTTCTTGATTATGGACTTGGGCAGCTTGAAGATGCTCGGCCAATAGATGTAAGATGATTGGAGCATTGACCTAATTGACTTGAGGTGACCTGCATAAGATAGGAGCTTTCCTTTACACAATTGCAGCCTCTTGTGCATATGAGGTCCATAATAGGGAGTAGTGATGCAAAGACAGCTTGGAGGCAATCAGGGGGAGCACAAGATACTTAACTGGGAGGCTACCCAAGGAGAACACGGGAAGAGCTAACAAATTGAGCTTTTAAGCCTCGGAGACACCGGAAAAAATGAGAGGGACTTCTAGACGTTGATGCGGAGTCCAGACAAAACTCTGAAAGTGACGAAGATAGGACATGATCTTCTCCACTGAAGAGGGGAGGCCTTGGAGAGGATCCTAAGATCGTCTGCAAAGTCGAAAGCCTTACCTTCGAAAATGACGAGATAAGAAGCTGTTCCATCTTAGCCTGAATACTTCTGGAAAGGACCTCAGGAGCCAGAGTGAATATTTATAGAGATAGGGGGGCACCCTTAGTGAATGCCCATGTAAGAGCTGAAATACCCTACAGGATTCCCATTTATGAGCACCGAGAAGAGGTTGAAGAGAGACAAAGGAGGTTGGCTCTTCCTTTCAAAAAACCTCTGACAATCTCATTGCAAAGGAAGATGTTATCTTATATGCTTCTACCAGGGATAAAGCAGATTGGTTGTCACTAACAAGGGATTCAACCACGAGCTTCGGCCTGTTATCAAGGATCTTAGCCATAAACAAAATGAAATCGGGTTAAATTCCGTTGTGGAGGAAGCACCTTCTTTCTTAGGGATAAGGCAGAGAAAATGGTGAGTAACTTATTTAATCTATGTAGGATTGTTGAAAAACTAAGAGGGAACCATGAAGGTAATGGGGAAGGAACTTGTTGAGAAGGCCTTCAGGGATAGTTTTGAGGGAGGGAAGAGAGTCTGAAAATCTTCTCAGAAAAGTTGACATCTAATAACTAAAATGAGAAATACGGGTGAGGAAATCTCTGAAAATTTTTGGTCTTCATACATCTTGTTATAAGAATTTCGAATTGTTTGTTGACACGGACAAAGTCAGGGAAAACCTTTGAAATGATTTCAATATTGGATCTTGGACTTATAATATAGTTCGAATTGAATCTCTTTAGAAAGAAGATCTTTTGTTTCATGGTAGCCTGCTCCAATCCCCTTATGAAACTTTCGTTATTGGGTTAGCCATACACTTCACATGTTTCTAGCGATTACAATGGCATCATCAAATGATACAAGTCTTGGATAAGAATCTACAATGCACTAGAACGCCCTTATTGTCGATCCTTTACTCCGACAGCAACTATGATGGACATATTTCCAAATTTGGTTTCCTGGGTCAGTCTCACATGTGGCCATTTTTTCCATTCTTAGCACATTTTTGATAGTCAGAAAATATAAGTAGTTCCAAGATCTTGGCATTTTTTCAATGCGGCAAAATGGTACAATGATATTTGGAATGTCTCAGCTAGCTCAGCTGGTTGTAGGGGATCAAATTCCAGATTCATAGGGTGGGGGTGGGGGTGCGGGTTATTATATGTTAGAATAGATTATAGTTTAGTCACTTTCATATTCATATCCACCAGCATGAATGGTGATATAACATGCTGGCCATTGTATCTCTTGATGAAAACCCTGCTTGCCTACCCTAGTTGGTAGTTGGAATGATCAAAAGTGTTTCCGTGGAACTATTGAGTTCCAGTTATTTCTTATAGTAGCATTATCCACCGACAACCTCAAAGTTAGAATCTGTTTTTTAATCATTTGAATAGCTTATACTTTGGCAGATGACCTACGTAGTACGAACCATAGAATTATGCAGCAGCAGTGTTTCTTATTAACAAGAAATGACAATTTCCCTATTGCAGGTCTTTTACTGACATACCTTGGCTTGTATCTAATGAATGGGAATGGTCAACCTGCACTTCTGTACCTTGTACCATGTACATTAGGTAATAGAATTGTGGTTTCTCTGGGAAATACTTACATATTAAGGTCTTATTTGGGGAGGTGCACCTACTAACTCATGGTTCTGAATTTGCTTTTCAGGGACTGTTGTGGCACTAGGCTTGTGGAGGGATGAGCTGAATCACCTGTGGAACTATGGGAGTTCACCATCTAGTGAATCGTCTGGATCAGTTTGAAGCACTAGGTCAGTTTTTTTCTTAAAGAAGACAAGGGAGATATCCCCTTTGTATCTGATGAAGCTACCAATGTACAAGAGAATGCATTAGCAGATGCTAATTCCTTCCTATCAAGGTCACCTCAGTTTGAGAAATGGAATGGCACATCGATAAAACAAATGAAGAATTTTAAGGTCCAGGTGAGCAGTTAATTATTGTGTACTATCTTTCCATTTTTTCTGTAAGCAAGGCATCAGGTTTGCCACTCTCACCTTGATATTGTAATATTTAGAAGTTGTTCCAGATAAATGATTTTTAACTGTAAGAATTTGTCAATTATTATTGGAATCCTTTGTAGAACAATTGCAATAAAACAAACATTCTTTTGTCTTCTGGCAGAACTTTTTAACTCTCTCACTTCAAGTTGAAGCAATTTTGAACTTGTGGTTCTATCGGTTTTTCTGTGATTGAATGTGAATGTTGGGGGACCCCTTTGGCAAAAGTGCAGGAAAGAAATGGATGGTCTAAGCGATCCATTACAAAAAACACTTCACATGTGATATTTTTCAAATTATAAGTACATATCATATGAAACATTTTTCAAATTATGGATTCATTTTTTTCTTTTAAACCAATTATTCTAGTATTTATCAAACCATCCATGGGCTGTAACTTCTTAAAAACCAATTGAAGAGGGGCTTGGTGTGACCCACATTTTTTCCCTCTTTTAGAAACAATTTATATAATAATAAATGTGAGGACGCGCAGTGTATACCTTAGGCGCTGAGAGCCTTTTCCATAAAGTTTATACTAAATTGGACTCCAGACTCTTCAATACTTTATATACTTCCTATGGCGATTCAAATCTATTTACAAAAATACACCAAGTACGTTCTAAATTCCATCTAATCCCTATTGGAACCAGCGACCAAATTTGTCCAGCCCAGCATCAATTCTACCTATATTAAAAACTAGACTCTTGACCTATGTCGGGTAGAAGCTCTTGGCAGGTTCTCTACACGTCCATTTTTGTTCCTCAACATTGTTCCCTTCTTCCATTTATTTTCTACTTCCATTTTATTTGGGCATGTAATATAGTTTGGTACTCCCCATCCTAATTTTATTTTCTTTTGTATGATGTTAACCTCACCGAGGCCAACTCTTGCTAGAAATCTGGGGGCCGGAATAAGTTTACCTGGTGAATCGCCCCTGTGATTGGTTCTTTAGCAAGCTTGGCAACCTCCTTCCAATCTCCCCTTGCAACCCTAGCCGAGGTTCTACATGGCGATGTCGCCTTAAGATTAAGGGCTTGGATTAGTCTTGCTTAGACCTTAAATTGGATGGTTGGGATTGGTTTCATTTGGGTTGAAAATGCATCTCAGCCTCGTAAGATATCAAAAAAACTCATAATCGGGGTCAGTCTGGCGGTCCAGCCTGGCCATCAATGAGGACCCGAAAATTACTAGGGCTCTAACTCAAGGCCATGAGGGTTGGGCTGAGGTTTTATAAAACCTGGCCCAACTAGAACTTGTCTCAGCCCTAGTATTTTATATTCATTCTTTAAAGGAAAGAGAAAAATAAAATAAAATAGAGGAAACATCACTCCTCTCCCTTGAAACTATCTTGAAATATCAATTTGATCCCACATTTTTTTTAAAATATCACTCACTTTCCCCTCAAATAAAAAGATTCTATCTAACGTCCTGACCATTTGAAATGACCGTTAAGTAAATTGATTTTTTTTTTCATAATGCCTAAACTACCCTCCTAAACATGAAATACTCATTATCCCTTTAATGAAATAAACCTTCCCCTTTCTCGATCAAACCAACTGCCCCTTCTCCTTTTCTCACCGAACTAAATGGAGAAGAAGCTAAGAACATGCAATTTCTCCAGTTTCTCCAATCCTCTTCTTCACTGAAGCTCACACGCAGCCAATTTCTCTCATCACCGAATGCATCGACAATTATACCCATCTGCAAGTTTTCCCTTTATGACGCCCTTTTCTTTGTCGAGATCTTGCAATGATAGCTTTTGTCATCCTTGGTGTTAAACCCTGAACATCGATCCTTTGAAACACTTGAAATGGGGCATCAAAATTTCCTCTCTGATATTCTTGTCGTCCCAACAAAGCCCTCGCTTCTTGCTTGTCAAGGAACTTAACTTGAAATAAGACTCCCTCCGTTGAAACAAAACCACAAAGTTACAAGAAAAATCTTAGGATTCTGGTGGACAAAAGGAAAACAGAACCTGTAGAAACGCAACCCTAAAACGATGCAGAAGATAATGGAAAAACATAACAAACAATGCACACGGATTTTACGAGGTTCGACAAGGTTGCCTACATCCCCAGTGAGATGAGATCCTGCTTCACTATCAATGGAGAATAGGGTTACAACGCCCGTCCTCACACCTTTCAGTATTGCTTGCATTACAGAGAAAGAAACCCTCGCTACAAATATATAGCGAAAAAAAAAAAACCCTAATCCGGATTAAACTACAATTGCCACCCTAATCCAGATTAAATTACAATTGCCCTCAAATAAAAAATTCGAGAGGGGGGCTGCACCCCCCTACACTCCATGCTATGCAGGGGGCCCTCCTGCCCCCCTTGCAACCCCCACGGCCCGCTAACCGGCTAACGGGATCGCCGTCCTGCCTGTCTAGGTGCTGCATCAGTACTCCCTGGATTAAACTGCGACGGAATATAAGACATCATACACCAACAGAACCCACCTCATAATTTAAAGAGAGAGCTTCTTCCAGAGTGGATTCAACATCTTCAACCTGGCTATCCTCAAAACTTCGAATCCCAGTCACCTGTTCTTGACAAGAGGCCATTGACTGAGAAGTCCTTCGTTGGCAGTGATTCTGGTGACTGAGGCACTTCTTCAAGCTTGAATTGTTCACCGGAGCAAGCGCACAACATGATATCTAATATAAAGTAGGTAATATGGTTTCAATCCCCAAAATGAAAATCAGACAAACCAATTACTCGTCACAAAGTTGTTCTAATCAGACACCTGAAAGCGAATGAAATACATATTAACATTCAGCCGGTTACAGCATCATCCTGCCGTTCGAAGTTTTAACACTCATGAAAAACATCGTTTCCTTCCACGCCAACAAACAGAAAACAGAAAGAAAAACGTCCCCTGTTCAGACTTTAGACAGATGGAAACCAAAAAAAAAAAAAAAGAAAAAAAATTCTGAAAAGATGAGAACCGAGAACTCCAATCGCTTCAATGAAGAAGATGATGCGAGAAATTGGCTGCGTATGAGTTTCACTGAAGAAGACTATATATGGGAGAAATTGGAGCAATTTCAAGTTCTTAGCTTTTCTTCATTTGGTTCAACGAGAACAGGGAAGAGGAAGAGGGTTTTATTTGATTAAGGGTATAATTGGTATTTCATGTTTTAGAGGATAATAGGCATTATGAGAAAAAATCAATTGACTTAAAAACCATTTCAAACTATTGGAAATATTATATAGAATCTTTTTATTTGAGGGGATGTGAGTGATAATTTTGGAAAATTGTGAGGTCAATATGTTGATATTTCAACATGATTCAGGGGATGGAAGTGATATTTTCTCAATATAATATTTGATGTGAGGAGATATTCCTTATGCCTCATGTTCACAAAGCCTTTCCCCTTCCCCTGTATACAAGGTACTATGGGTCGTGTTATCAACTCAGCGTAATAAAGATGGGATTGATACTAGCCATCAGATTGGCATCCCAAGACACAGTCAATACAAGGTCAAGGATTTTTTTTTGGGTGTTAGGTACACTCCAAGGAGAATTGACTTCAGACCTCTTAAGAGTGTCAACTGTCACCCAAAAGAAATCCACTTCATCGTACACCTGATATTGAGAAACTATTAATTGCATGGATTGTGTGTATCGCCCAATTAAAGATCCAAATGGACCCCCCCTCCCCCAACACAAGAAAAAAAGAACTTGGGTGCCTTGTCACGCATTTAAAACTGTAAGTAGCAACGGAAATAAATGAAAACCATCAATCAAAACAGAAAAACAAAGTGCGAGCCAGCCCATCTTCTCTGTGGAATCACTGAATCTGCCTCAACTCATCCATCCTTCTATTCTCTTCTTCCATCTTTTTCTTAAGAGATTAACACCATAAATTTTTTCACCAAATCTTTTCATTTACTTCTCTTCCAGATTTTTACCTTTTTAGAGAGAACCCTCTATGGCTCTTGGCCCTTATCCCTCTTTGGCTCTTTAGATATTGTGCCATTCACTTACCATCGTACACAGTGAACTGAAACTCACCTTGGTGGTGTCAATGGTATGCTTCTCCATCTCTCTCTCTCTCTCTCTCTCTCTCTCTCTCTCTCATCATCTTCTTCTTCATCGTTGTCAAAAAATGTGAAAATACTAAGCCTTCTATTGAAAAAAAAAAAAAAAAAAAATAAATAATCTTTTTTTTTTTTTTCTGTGTAAAGCAGGAACCAGAGAGGAATAATGGTGAGAAAGATGATGAGTACGTTGATTGGAGAGGTAGAAGCGTGCAATCAACAAGGTTGGGACTGGGTGGGGTTAAAGCTGCTGTTTTCATTTGCGGTAATTAGTTGTTTCTTGTCAACATGCACTACTGTGTTTGCCATGTTATTTCTGTATAACAGGAACTGTAGCCAAACTTTCAAGAAAACAGGGGAATCCAATTGGATGGAATTGGTCGGAATCAGCCAAAAACATCATGGTCGGTCACATCCGATTCCTGGATCCAATTCTCAATCTTAAAACCATGATTGTAGTCTTTCATTGGGTTTGGGGGTGTATGGATCAATGGAGGGGCCAAAGCCCAGGTAGGGATGTGGTCTTGGGCTCAAGCATGTACAATGCATTCCACCTCGCAATCAGACCTCAAACCCACCCGCTTCTCTCCCCCTCTAACCCTTGCTCCCACAATACCCCTCTCTCTGCATCCACCCCCCCCCCCCCCTCCTCTCTCACTGTCCTTCCCCTTCTTTGTTGCCGCAATAAGCCGACCCCCCTTCTGCCTTTTGGACTTCAATCATGAATAATGAGAGCAGAAAAGGTTTACATACCAGAATAATCTTGTAGATCTCTGATCCGTGCTTTCTCTCTCTTCATTTAATAGATTTCAAATTCACATACCAGGAACATACGAGAATGTTCTCGTTCGTAAACCTGATTAATTGTAGTGGTGTTCAACTACATTGAGCTTAACACTCCCTTTAGGGGTCTAAGTTTATGGCTTATCTCTTATTAAAATAATATTTTCTCGTGTATCTTTATATATATATATATATATATTTTTTTTTAATGAAAATAAGCTCTAAATATCAATGATGTAAAAAAATAAAATAAAAATCACCATTGAATATATCTAAATAGCAACGTAATAATTAAACGGCTGCTTTATATCCATAAATGGCAATGGTATAGTAGAAAATTGCCACTAAATGTATAGCAGCGGTAATACCTTTTGTTTCTATGACAAAAATAATTTACCGACTGTGATAAGCATGTGTACAGATAGCCATTAGATTTAGACTCGACATACCCAAAAAAAAAAAAAAAAAAAGCCTCAGACTCGCAAAGCTTGAGAAGCCAAGTAATGGCTTTTAATTAGAACATTTTTTTTTTTTTGTTACAATTGAAGATATCACAAATTTCTTTCATCTCCTTTGGAAAAAAATTCGCTGCTACCTGGGTTGCAGCCAAGGGAATGGAATCCCAGTGGCAGGTTTGAAAATATCCACTTTGGGTGAATTTCTCCACCCCTACCCTTGAGATTCCATTCCCTTGACTAGTACCAAGGGTTGCAGCCAAGTTTCCGCTGCTCCTTGTAATTGATCAAAATTCTCAAATTAATAGTTATATATATATATATATATTGGTAAAATGGAATTAATTGGATTCCTCTTCTGATTAATATAGTCACTCTAATCTGTATGCAGTTGTAGAGGTATTGGAAAACATGGTGTTCTTATCAAATGCCGCAAACTTCGTTTCATATTTTAAGGCTTCGATGCATTACCCGCTCGCACAGGCTGCAAACATGGTCACAAATTTTATGGGAACATCTTTCCTCCTCACAATATTTGGTGGTTTTATCTCAGACTCCTTCATTCCAAAGTTTTGGGCCTTCATCCTCTTCGGTACAATAGAGCTACTGGTAAGTTGTATTCCCATTTTATTATTTTCTTCAACGTAATTCCATGTTCCATAGTCCCAATCAGAAACACACCAAGAAGATCACTACGTACCCAATGATCAAATTGGAACCAACTAGTAGAACCTTCAATCGGGCTTGTTGTGGGTTGAACCAGCAAACCAGATCAAACTGGAACAATGGAACCAACTCCTTGATGACCAAATATTTAGAAAGGTTCATGTCCCCTGCAAGTAACCATCCCATTCCATTTCATATCATCCATGGGGTGTGGACTACAAGCATGGGGTGGTTACATGTAGGGGAAGGGATTCGAAATCCTAAATATTGCCCTGTTGTCTGGATTTATAGACCATTGGTGCATCATGCAAATGAATCTGTATCACCACAAGTCTGAGCAATTAATGCACTATTGACTCGTGGTCTAATACACCATGGATAGTAAGATCCCATGTGGTGGAGAGAGGATCCAAATGGGATCTCACTATCCGACCTCCCGACTTGTAGGTTTTGGTTTTTTGGTTCCATGACCAAACTTCTTGGAAAGCAAGGAAATTGGTGCCAATCAAACACCGATGCACTTGAGAGGATTTGATCAAGTGACCAGCCCTCAGGCAATAACTCCACTGAGCATCGTAAATCGTCTCAAGTGTGCAAAGATTTATATATAGTTTATATCTGAGATCCCATGCGAGGATGTCACATACCATATGGGGATGCAAATGATGACTATTTAACCATTTATATCTACTTGTATATTATTGTGAATAAAGGAAATTAGTGTACCCATTGGCACAGGGACTAGCCACACTTACGGTCCAAGCTCAATACGCAAGGTTCCAGCCGGCCATGGGAAGAACGCCGTCGACATCCGAAGCAGCAATGCTTTACGGTGGGCTCTATACAATGGCCACAGGGGTGGGCGGGATAAAGGCTGCATTGCCGGCACACGGTGCCAACCAACTTGATCATACCAACAAGAGGCTCATGAATGCCTTCTTCAATTGGTTCTTCTTTTCCGTCGCTATGGGTGGCATACTAGCATCCACTATTATGGTTTGGGTTGAAGATAACAAAGGCTGGAAATGGAGTTTCACGATTGGTATCATTATCTTCTCCGCCGCTCTCTGCATTTTCGTCGCTGGACTCCCATTTTATAGACATACACGTCCAACTGGGAGTTCATTAAGCAGGATTTTTAAGGTAAAATCACACTACTTACCTTAATTTGTCCATGAAAGAGGTCCTTTTTTTTTTTTCTCTTTTAATTTGCTTTCTTTATTTATTTAGGTTGTTGCATCTACAGCACGGAACTGGAAAACACCATCCCAAGAGATGATTACTGAGAATGGTTTTGGTGGGAGATCCAGTAACAAGTTTAGGCAAGCCTTCCATCCTCCTATTTCTTTCTTTTTTCTTTTATTCGTTAAAGAATCATTTATATTAAAAAGAAGAAAGAGAGACAAAGGATCTACAAGTTGGGATCCAAGAAATCAGATACAAAAAAACAACTGGTATCACTCCCCGACCTTTGGCATGACCATCAGCAGGGAGAGTGGATCCACTCTTTCACTAATGACTAGAAAGACTATATGAACTGAAATCTAGCACTTCTTTCACCATCCATTCTCCTATTCTCTTTATAATGAAACTTGAAATTTAATTTTGATAAACAACTCGCAACTCTTTTGGGCCATGAGGATTTGATAAATGATCCATCTGATTGGCAATCAGACCTTGAGTCAAATGATGCATTAAATGCTTTGAGTTATGATCTGACTACCCCTTGAGCGATGGGACCCATGTGGAAAGAGTAACTCCTCTCCCCACATCGGAAACTGATCTTAGATGGCCCATTTACTAAGGAATCCATTACTCATAACTTGTGGTGCAGGTTTCTAAATAGAGCAATAATGGATGACACTATCAGTCCTGGCCAAGTTGAAGAAACCAAGACTTTCCTTGGCCTCCTACCAATCTTTCTAAGCACAATCATGATGAATTGCTGCCTAGCCCAGGTTCAAACCTTCTCTGTGCAACAAGGAGTCCTCATGAACAAGAGACTATTCAATCACTTCGAGATACCGACACCATCCCTAGTGGCGCCTCCATTGATAATCATGCTTTCCTCCATCCCCTTATACGAGCATTTAGCAGGAAAATTATCTAAGTCTAAGAAGTTCTCTGAGAAGAACCCATTCGAACCACTCAGGCGGATTGGTTTCGGGCTTGTGTTGGCATCTGTAGCAATGGCCGTGGCTGCTATAGTAGAAGCCAAGAGACGTGAAGCTGCTGTATATGATAAAGTTGAGCTTAGAGTCTACTGGCTTGTGTTCCAGTTCCTTTTACTTGTTTTCTCTGACTTTCTCACACTTGGTGGGATGTTAGAGTTCTTCTACTCCGAGGCACCTGATAGCATGAGAAGTATGTGCACTGCATTGGCTTGGTGTTCCACCTCCATGGGTTATTTCCTGAGCTCTGTACTTGTCTGGGTCACTAACTCAGTGACTGGATCCTTGGGCAAGGCGTGGTTGGGAGGGATTACTCTGAATGAAAACCGTTTGGACCTGTTCTACACCCTTCTCTGTGTTCTTAATTTTGTCAATTTCCTTAACTATGTGTATTGGGCCAAACGGTTTTGAGGTTAGTTTTATGGAGCAAAAATATATTAGTTTGGTACATTGTGGCATTTATAACTTCATGTAATTAAGAAATTTATCTCTTTTTTTTTCCCATTAAAAGATCATTTGTATTAAAAAAACGCAAAGAAGGAACAGAAGTACAACAAACAAACTAAAGAGAACCAGACACTCCAAACAAGAAGCTAGACGAGGTTTGATTCTCCCACACCTTCAGCATTGCCATCAACAAGAAGAAAAAGAAATAACACGCAAAATCTAGGACAAGAACCAACATCATTTTCCTTATTGGTAGGAAATTGCACTTTGGCGTCATAGCAATTCCTCTCTTATCTCCTTAATTGAGATGTATGTCATGGGTTAGCTTTCTGGACAGTCCACAAAGTTTTCTTTGTACATTTTTGATAGTCTAATACAATCTCCTTCAAGATCTGTTTATTGCTTTAGCAGAACTGATTCAAGATCTCTTTGTCCCAGCAGGTCTTTTTTATTTAGTTTCCTTAATTCAAGAGATTTATTTTTTCAAACATTTCTCCTTGAAATACGAAATTATATATATATATATATATATGTATATATAGATCGCCCTCAGAGGTTAGCACCAACAAACTTCAAAGCTTCCACTAAGATCAACACATCCTTCTTCTTCTCAAATCCTCCGACCCAAGCCTACCCAAGCCTTTGTAACAAAGATCTTCAAATATTAGTAAAGTTTATTTACAAATTGCATCATTATTTCTTACATTTCATTTTACATACAGCTTGCTTCCTGTTTTATCTTCAGATCAAAGCCTACAGTCGTGCTTCTTGATTCTGAAAAATAAATCTAGTTAAACAACTTTTATTTTCTGTTCTTATTTTGAGTTCATAGTCTTGCTTCTTTTATTTGTTTATTTTAATTCTTCACGAATTAGTTTTAAGTAAGGTATCACACCTATCTTAGTGTTAGTCTCCATGTTGGATCAGAGTACGGTATTGCACCGGTCTCGTTCTTCTCACCATACAGAACCAGGAGAACCCTATTTCCCTGGATTTTGGTGTAGATCGATCCTGTTACTTGATATCAGAGCCACGGTGGTGGTGAATTCGGCTTATTTGGTTTCGCAGATTTCTTTTCTTTTGAGTAACCATGTTATTTTTTAGTTTTTGACAATGTATAAGCCTTTGGACTTTTGAAAGGAGTGGCAGAAGAGAGTGTAAGACCATGTTTGTGCCCAAATTAAGTTAGAAATACCCCTTCAAATGATTAGATCTAGAAGGTTACCCCTAGCTTAAGATATCTCAAACAATGAATCGTCTATCCCGCTCCATGTCGATGAGATCGGCAAGTGAGGCGAGCACAAGTTCTAATGTGCTCCATTATGATGAACAAATAATGAACATAGACAAAAGACTTCAAAATTGGGATATGCCAAAAATTTCTCAAAAAGAAGTTTACCAAAATGACTGGCAAACATATTTTGAAACCATCAAAATTGTTGAACAAACTATAAATTTTACAAATGAAACTCAAGAAATTACTCTTTTTGATCCAAGGTCTTTACAAGACCATCTCAAAAATAATTTTAATTATGTTCATGTTGGCCTCATACAGGTGGCCATTAAACCCCTTCATCGAGAAGGCCTTAACACTTCTATGTTATTGGCCCTTTGTGACTAAAGATTTTTAGACTTCGATGATTGCCTTCTAGGAGCCATCGAAACCAGCCTTTGTTATGGTCTTGTCCATTTTAATGTTTATCCGGACATGTCCATAGCACTCACTAACCAAAACCAACCCCAATCTCTAACACCTTTTGAAGTAGCTCCACTCGAACAAGACCCAGGTGTCTACATGATTTAAACTAATAATGAATATCAAATTGACAAACCATTTCTCAGAACCGATTTTGAATCACCCAAAAACAAACAAAAAGATGATTGGTTCTTTAAAACTTTTAATCTTGAACAACAAGCCCAAATCAGAACAAATTTGTAAAACTTTATGACAGATCTTAAAACAAATGTTTTCTTGAACAACAAGCCCAAATCAGAACAAATTGGTATAACTTTATGACAGATCTTAAAAAAATGTTTTCTTTTTTACTTACTTTGATATTTATGCCCAGGATAATAATATTGATTATCCCTGGCATAATCAAATCCTTACTCAAATGTATAGGTCTCTCTCTACCTCTAAAGAGATTTGTAAGGACCCTCTCATCTTGAAAAGAGTCTGTAAGGACCCTCTCATCCTGTAAAGAGACTGTAAGGATTTTCTCATCCTTGAAAGAGATTAAAGGTCACTCTCTACCTGTAAATAAGATTATGTAAAAGATCTTCTTACCCTGGAAAAAGAGTTGTAAAAGTGATTCCTCCCACCTATTGTACTGAAAGGGAAGAACTAGTGGATACCTCTCAATGTGATCTTTAGAGGAGTGGACTAGACTCCAATTGAGCTAAACCACTATAAAATCTTTGTGTCTCTTGTGGTTGTGTTATCTTTTATATTTCACATTTATTTTTCAATCACACATTTGGGGAACTTTAAATCGAAAGAATTTTTAAATCCTCTAGTATAACTTATTCCCCCCTTCCTCTAGGTTATTTCAAAATTGAGAACTTCTCACATCAATTATTATTTTAATTTTTAAAAAGATAGAAATATTGATTAAAAAGTCAATTTTAAAGGGTGTAGAGTATCTTGTTTGCTCAAAGAACCCTCTTAAACAACAACAACAACAACAACAACAACAACAACAACAATAATAATAATAATAATATTTGTATGAAAATGAAAAGAAAAGTTTAAGAAATAAAAGTTTGTAACAGCATCCAAAACAGTAATATCTAAATTTTGAGTTCTATAACCTATGAGCTACCGAAACAAAATAAGTATCCTTAAGGCTTATGTTACATCCAACATCAAAATCAATGAAGAAATTGAAAGTTAGGTCCGAAACATCTCGATTGGCCACCGAACCTGATTGCCTTGACTCAACCACCTGATGATGTCCATACTGTCCACTGGTACAGCCCACCTTCTAAGGCCCAACAGCGTGGGTAGCTGAAATCCATGGAAATCCTTCAATGGTCAAAGAGCATTTAATTCTATTTGAAATCTTTCTGTGAGCTTGGCAATTAATTAATATTCCTACAAGGCTCCAATGGCTCCTATTTCTTTTTCTTTTCTTTGTTTTTTAGCTCCTCCAATGGCTCCAATTTTTTCCATTTTCATTTCCCTTTCTATATGTAGTGTTATTCCATGTGAAAAGTAGCTTTCTTTCTCTTCCATTTATATCTTCACCTTTTAAGCTTGGCTTACATTTGGTATTAGAGTGGCTCCGATGTTAAAATTGGTTCATTTTCACAATGCGAAGAGGAAAGGAAAGCAACATATAAACATATTACAAGAAATTGCATTGCAAGTTGAAGTAAATCAATTGTGACAAGCAAATGACAACCTCCAACAAGTTGTGAATATAGTGCAGAACGTATTTCTTTGTTAATCGCATATCAAAAAAACGTTTTGCTTTATATTCTGTTATTTCCATTTCATTATTAGAGTTTTTTTTCTGTTGGCTTTCTACAACCATTTCAATAAGCATTCCACCGGCTTCAATAATATGTATGGATCCAACTTTCTACTTTGGTTCAATCTAAACAACCACTTGCACAAAATTTTTTGGGTGATTAAATGGTTGACATGGGCTTTGAAAAAACCCAACAACAGCATTCGGGTGGATGTAAATGACTTTGATGGTAAATTCAATCCCAAACTCTATTTGATTGGATTACTTCTATTGAAACTTTTCAAATGAAAAGAATTAATGGAAACTTCAGGGTCATATTTTGTTTTGGTGGCGATAACAAAGCCGTAAAAGGGAGTTCTCTACCTAATTAATAATTGGACTGATATGAAAGAGATATTAAAGGAAAAATTTCTCTCCCTTTTGATTTACTCAAGCATTATATAAGAAATTTGATCGTCTTCCACAAATGAGTAACTAAAGTGTGAATGATTATACCGAACTGTTTCTTAAATATTTAAGCTGACTTAATTTACATGAAAATGATGATCAATTGATGGCTCCTACCAAAAAAAAAAAGATGATCCATTGATGGCTAGATATTAGTAGTTTAAAGCTTTCTATTCAAGATGATTTTTTTTTACACCATTTGAACACCCTAGATGAAGCATATCAATTGGCTATTAAGGCCAAAGAAAATTTGAAAAGAAATTCCACTAAGGCGGTTTGACAAGGTTTATAGTGGAACTTCAGAGTACAAAGGTTTTTATAAAACTTATGGCAAGCTCAAACCCATAGGGTGGGGAAAGGCTTAAAATCAGTTCCCAACACAAAAATAAAAATAAAGAAGATAACCAATAAATTTAATAAAAGACAATGGTGGTGAGGGTTTATAAAAAGAGAAATTTGCAGCGACACCCCTATGTAATACCAAATTAGACTCAGACCCCTTGCCATGAGTCTCTGTTACGGAATATACTTTAGATGCTGATGTCAGTTATTATATTTTTTTTTAAATACCAAAATATCCTTATTAAATGTGAAGTACTTAAACTACCCATCTAAAAGTCTCCATCCCTAAATTGATAGATACTATATACCCTTACACCAAATCGATACCTTCACATTCGGAGTACCAGTGATCATTCTGAGCACCGACGATCACGGCTGCAACGGCAGCAGCAGCGACAACGGCGATGAACGACGACGCGGAGGGACTTGTGACAACCACCTGGGCGGCAACCAGAAAAAAATGAATCATCTGTTCCAGGTCTTACAACCCGAACCAACCAAAGCAACACCGAACCTCGATGGTAGTGATGCCATGTAAAGCAGCGGTTATTCATCACCGAAACAACCCAAGCAACACCAGCACAAGGCGACAACTAGAAAATCAAGCCTTCTCACTACTCCAAACCTGGACCTCCTTCAAGCAATTGGTCCAAATTCACGCCCCTACATTATCCGCAATTCCATCCACCAAAACAATTTCGTCGCCACTAAGCTTGTCTCTCAGTGCTTGTCCTTTCACAAACTTTCTTATGCTACTCGTGTCTTTGATCATGTCCCTGAGCCAAATCTCTTCTTGTGGATTACTATGATCATGGGCTTCGTCCATGGTGAATCCTACGAAGATGCCCTGCATTTCTACCTCAAAATGGTTAATCACGGCTCCGAACCAATAATTACACTTACCCATTTGTCTTCTAAGCATGCTCGGAGCTCCTCGACTTTGAGGAAGGCAAGATGGTTCATCGTCAGCTTTTTAAATTGGGTTTCAATTCTGATGTTTATGTTCAGACTTCATTGATGGATTTCAGTGGGTCTTGTCATGATATTGTAGCTGCACGCCAGGTTTTTGAGGTTTTTGATAGAATGCCCGACACAGACGTAGTTGCTCGTGTTGGTGCCAAAATTTCAAAACATACGCCTGATTACGTGGCAAGGGCAATATTGGGTATAAAAGGAAAAACATGGGCTGACCGTATCGGTCCATTACCCAAATACAATGCAAGGTCAGCACACAAGGAAGGTTAAGGCACGCTCATGAAGATGGATATTAATGGGACAAATGGCGACAACATGTTAAAGGAATCACTTCATGGGAGAAGTGGGCAAACGGCATGGGTGATGGATCGGTTAACTCTCAAGATATATAAGGAGAGAAAACCGGCCAAGGAAGGACACAATCAACAAATCAAATAAAACCGAACTACAATGCAACTCTTTATTTCACTTTATGCTTTTTCTTTCCAGTATTTAGAATTAGAGATAGAGTAGAACTCTTACGTTCACTTCTTTGAATTCTCAACCCACAGAGTCTATCCATTAACCTCTAGTGATTTGTATTCAAAACCCATTTTGAGGAATATAACACGGTTTATACCCTCATCCTTCAGACGTTTTGATAGTTAGAAAGTCCCTGGAGCTATCGGCGCAAGAGGAGAGCCCAAGTCGCTTGATCGAAGTCAGGTTAAATATTGAATCTAATCAAGAAGGATTCTGGCACGCCCTCGCACTCACTAATACGGTTAGTTGATTGTAGCATAGGGGAGGATTTCGTGCCAACATCTTTTTGGCATGCCCGGTGGGATGCTCGTCAACATGGTGGTTCAAACCAGGGGAAGCTCTAGAAGCTCCAAGAGGCAACGAACACCAACTCCCCCTGAAGCTTCTAGCCCAAACCCAGAAGTCGGACAATCTTCTATTGACCAGCCATTAATGACGGCCGAGGACATATCCAGGCAGGCAGAGACGGCCGTCCAAGCAGCATCGTGGCCATCGGCCAAAGACATATATCAAAGGGTATCCCAAGTAGTGAATAACACACTCAATTGCAAGCTTGATCAAATGATGGCACCTCTGGTGCCACACACCATGTTAAATGGTCAGGCTAATCCCAACATGGCTTCTTCTAGCAACCCTCCAGGGTTTGGTGAACAGAATCTTGAAGTAGGGATCGCGATTCAAGAAGGGAGCGTTGGAACTAGCCAATGACCACAGGTAACATACAATAACCCTGTATACTAGCAACGCTAATGGTATGCACTAGTACGACAGTCCCAGGAACAACTAATATCTGAGTGAGTGGTTCTTGGTATGCGCCTGCTACCTCAGTTACAACAGGGGCAAATGCCGAGCCTGTGGGCGGCTATCCCTACCAAACTAGTAGCCAGGGCCATCAAGGTCGTAGGAGTGGGGAAAGGCCAACTACCACATGCCAAAACATGCTAGACCCTTAAGGGGTAGGTTCGTAATAAAACAAAATGTTTGACCGCGTGGAGTATAGTCAGAGGAACTCTGCTTTTGCTGTCCCAGAGCCATTAGTGGCCTAGGGTAACCACATGATGGTTGACGAAGAAGAATTGGTTAGAGTAATTCAAGACCAAATCAACCCTGCCTTTCAGCAAGTCATGAGACTTGTGTACCGGAAGCCATATACAGAGTACTTGGATACGATTGACATAGGAAGAAACCTGAAAATACCCGAATTCTCTAAGTTTTCTGGAGAAAATAATATGTTCACAGTGGAACATATCGTTCGTTTCACTGTCCAGTGTGGGACTGTAGGTGTAGGTGACCTTATAAAACTAAGGCTATTCCCTAATTCATTGATCAAGATAGCCTTCTCATGGTATTGTAATCTACCTATCAATTCCATACCGAATTAGGGGGAAATAGAAGATAAGTTTTATCTCCAGTTCTATAGGACCGAGCCCACGGTATCAGTGTCCAATCTAGCAAGGATGTACCAGGAAAACAATGAGTCTGTTGACCAGTTTGTCAATAGATTTAAAGTGGAAAAGCATCGTTGTGTCATCAACCTTCAAGAAGGTGAATTCGCAAAGATGACCCTTAGCAGATTGTCTTTGGAGTTAAGAAAGAGGTTTGTTAGCCAAGAGTTCACGGACCTTAGTCAGTTGGTGGCACAGGGTACCTATTATGAGTAGATCCTAAAAGAGGAAGAGTAGAGGTGTCCTTCCATTGCAAATACGTGCAAAAGTGCAACATATAACATAGCCCTCATGGATTCCGGCCAATAGAAACCAACCAATACTATTAACTGTGAAATAGACTTGGCCGAAATTGTAGAAGGCAAACCCTATGTTTGCAAATTCCTGACCAAGCCCCAAGACAGAACGACCGCGCAAAAATCCTTTCAACCACGGAATTATGACTTAAACATGAGATATTCATTTGACACATCCAAGGCTAAGGTTATATTTAACTAGCTGTTAAGGGATAAATAGATCATGTTATTGGAGGAACACCAAATACCTCCAACTGCTAACCTCAATGATCAGAAATATTGTAAATGGCATAATACATATTCCCACTTACTAATAGTTGTATTGTCTTACGTAATACCATACAGAAGGTTATAAATGATGGTCGGTTGAAATTCCCAAAGAAGAACAAGGGAGTAATGATGGTTGACGAAGACTTGTTCCCTATGGTCAACATAGTGAATGCGGATCTCTCAGGCCTATTGTCACGACCATAAGCAGTCCCTAGAAGGGAAAGATCGAGTTTCAGACCACACTTCCTACCTAGCTTTAGCCAAATCGGTCGATGTTGTTGAGTTACGGCCTCCAAGGACGAGCCCGAGGCCAAAGATCGATCTGAGAGATGACCAAGGCAAAAAGGTTGTATCAGAACAAAGTAGGCCATTAAATGGGCCATTAATCTTGTTGAAAGATCTAAAAGACCTGCAAATGCAAAGGCAGGAAGAAAGATCAGGAAACTTAGGCTCATAATAAGGAGAAAGGTTATAATGAAGTGTTTGACGCCATTGCAAATGATTGATTGATGAAGCCTCTTATTCAACACAAGGGCAGACCAAAGACCTTTGAAGTCCTAAGCTAGCCCCTAAGGGCAAATGGTCGGACGTTGACCACATGACCCAATCTGTTGGTTCGCCCAAAGAAACTTGTTACAACCCTAAAAGAGTCTGACTAAGACTAGACACGAAAAGGAGACTGGATTTTGGACGTGACTTGAAACTCGAACAATGGCCTCATGAAAGACAAGTCGAAAAGAGACGTGGGTCAGTAAAGGATAGGATGGAACATTCTCCATTTCTAAGACCAGAAAAGAGAGGATCCTGATCAGGGAACACCTAAAGCTTTCTCTAGGTAAGGGACCTCTTCAAGACCGTCTCCAAACCCATGGGATCGGGAATGAAAGATGACCAAGAAGCCCATATATACAGATGGTACCGCCAAAGGTTGATCATAATCATCATTGGCGTATGGCCAGGAATCCCAAGTTCCCTTTTGATGAAGGACAAGGCATGACCACTGTTAGTTAAAACGCGTTTTAAATGCGGTTGCGTTTTTTTGCTATTTAAAATGCGTTTTCCTATATGCTATTATACAATACGAAAAAAATAGAAACGGCAAAAGAATCCATTTTAAATGCGTTTTAAATGGCTGTTTTAAACACGTATCCATTTTTTAAGGGTAAAATAGGAATTTTATTAAAAAATTAATTAATTAAAAAAAAAAAAAACCCTATCAGTGAAAGTGAAGAGTGAAGACAATATGGTACTTGGTTTTTGGTTTTTAACTTCCATACTATCTATAGGAAAAAAATATCATCTTCTTATAGCCCATTGAGTAAGGAGAAGCTAAAGCTACGAAATTCTCATTTTTTTGCAGCCCATTGGGCTATTTTATCTTGGGACTCCCAGAGCTTTTGGAACATTAGATGCATGTATATAGGTAATAATCTCTCAAATTGCATGAGTATACTACCATTTTTTTGGGTTCGTTTTTTTGAAAACTACACATTTAATACTCGTACCGTTCGTTTGCCATTTCCTACTTTTTTTACCCTTTTTTTTACCGTACCGTTCATTGTTTTTATCTGTTTAAAACCCGTATCGTACGTTTCTATTTTTTTTCCGTTCCCATTTTAATTAACAGTGGGCATGACTAGAACCTAGAGAAGAAGATAGCAAAGGTAGCAGGCTGCCATCCGAAGAGAAGGGTTATAACTGTCACGCCTCCAGACCCATAAAGAACAAAGGGGAAGGAAAGAAGGTACACCAGTGTCAGTCATCATGATACAACAAATCGACAAAGAAGGGTTGGAACCCCAACATGAGGTATCAAAAGCGCCAACCGGAGCAAAACACTGCCCAGACACTCAGGGGCAGATTGAAGAACTTAACCCTAATGTCAAGCAAGTGGTCAATTCAAAAGCCGATCCCGAAGTGTCTGATTTAAAGATAGAAAGTAGCGGTTACTCACCTATCTTGTCTATGGTAGGAAAGTTGTGTCCCTTCCCATATAATTCACTTGGTAATAGAAAGAGGAAAAATTTAGATTTTTGTGTTATTCTGATTATTCTAAACATGACTTGAGTTGTGGAATTGATTATGCCTAAACATTTCAAACCATAAACAAAAACAAAAAGAAAATATTTTCTTTGTGCCAAAGATAGGTTTCCATCCATAAAATGCTAAAAAAAAAAAAAAGTGAACAAACAAGGGGAGGGAAAAGAAAAAAAAAATATACATTGTGCTTGCAAGAACTACATGAATAGGTCCCTAAGAAGTAAAGTCGTCATCTAAACCATACTCTGAATCACCCTCTTGGAATACCGGGGAGCTCATGGGTGTGACTCCAGTATCCTCTAGCCTCTAGGTCAAATCCTGAATCAGTGCCTACTACTAGGCATTCTCCTGTTGGTTGGAGTTGACTTGGCTCTCCAAGGCAACAATTCTTCCATCCTAAGAAATATAGGAGAGGATCAAGAAGAAGAATAATGAAAGAAGAAGGGAAAAAAGAAAAAAGAAAGAGGTAGAAAATACCTTGGCGATCATCACCTCACACAAGCCATAATGCATCCTCTTGATCTCCGAATAGACTACCGGAGACACCTGAGAAAGAGCATGTCAGCCAAAGGAGATCAAGAGTCAATTGAGGAATAGTCAGATACTCATATAGTCATAAGGAATGGGCAGTCCAAGGGAAGCATCTACATCTGTTCTCCGCTCAAGGAGATGAGGGAGGCTAGGGTTGGCTGCGTTGGGGTACCACCAACTTGGGAAGCCATAGAAGGGGATGGTGGCTATCTTGAGAGACCCACCCACACTAGTAGAGGGTCCAGTGTGCGAAGGACCAGCAGCACTGACGTGTGACTGAACAGTAGAGAGATCTACATGTCACGTTCTCCCCTAAAAGAACATTAGTCAAGACCAAAACAAAAAGAAATTGAGCTCTAGGAAGGCTTTGTAGTCCCTATCCCAGTCGAGGAATGAATCATCCCATACTCCATCAGCCAAGCTCTCAATCTGGTTAGCAGGGATGTGCTTCGGACAATGCATTGTGGGAGGAGGGAGACAGGGAGACAGGCATGACCCGAAATCAGACCATTGGGGTATGACTCTCTCTCCTAAGTACCAGGCATGTCCCCATATGCCCCTAAACAGGACCCGATTCTCAGATAAGTATCTGGCCGAACCAGCTTCATCAAGGTTTGGGAATGTGAGAGGATGAAACAACCTCCAAGTGACCAAAAATTCCAAGAAGATGTAAGTACAGCACAGGACAGAAGGAAATTCAATGACAAATGCTGCATACCTTAGTAAGGTTGTTCAGAAGAGAATGACCAATGGTCCCTGGAGGAAAGCGCCAGCCCCTGCGTACCCGATTGTCTCCCCACCTTGTAGCTATGGAAAAGGACAATGCTTGAGGATCCCTTAGTCTGGGATCTATAATCTCCAGGTGCTCAAAGCACCAGGGCTGATTGAAAAGATCAAAGTAAAGAAATGCAACCAAATAAAGAGAAATGAGTACAAGAATGAAAATCACTTGGAGGATGTAGCCCGCTCCCTTGAGACCTCGATCTCTATATGATAATAGGTCTAGGGTTTGTAAAAGGTATGCAAAGGCGGCCCCGCCCCAATCCCAAGAGCCTACCTCTCAAAGATCCCGAAAGAAGGCTACCAGGTGAATATCCATCCTATTCGGAGGTCACTGAAGAGACATTGTGTCACACCCCGTTCACACAGAACCGGGCCAGTGATCGGGTTAACACCGGTTAACCCAAACCTTCCAGGATCATCTGATACAGTATTCCACCACAGCATACACACAACTAAGAAAGAGTTCATCAGTTCAGCAGAAGACTTGGTTTACCTGTGGATATTCCCATAGTACTTGATACCCGAATTGTGATACAATAGTTAAATACATGTGGGCCCGAAGGCATGATATTTACACAATAAGAGTACAATTCACATATCAAGTACATAAAAGAAATCATCCAAAAATCAGAGTATACAGCTCGGCTCGGTATCAAAGCCTAGAGCTCAGCTCGGTATTAAAGGTTGAGCCCAGCTCGGCATCACAAGGTAGAGCTCAGCTCGGCATCACAAGTGGAGCTCAACTCCGTATCAGAAGGTAGAGCTCATCTCGGCATCAGAACTGCGGTCCCGCAGCACAACTCTCGCACGAGCAATCAATGCCGTGCTCTAACTCCTCAGGGGCCCACCAGTCCTCTTCAGGGAACTCAACTGTGGGACCCGCCCCGTGCTCTTCAGATGGATGACCTGCAAAATCATCTAAAAGAGGTGCACACGTGGGATGAGCTCACTAGTTCAGTAAGTGGAAAGATGGACCACACAGTAGTCCACACAACAAATCACAACCATTTGCACTATATGCTATGCAATACATTTTAAATCACATCCACCTAAGCAACATTACTAAGTCTTTGCTTTAGTGCTACTACAACCATAGTGCGTGTATACTCCGGGTACAAGCCGCGAACCCCATCCCACGATACGCCCATAGGGTTGTCGGAGAAGGCCCACCATGAGTACTTGGAAAAATAAAAACATGCCGACCACCGGCTCTCAACATAAAGTAAATGACTGAAAATTAAAGGTGCTGACTCCAGTAATTTAAAAGCAGTACGATTGTCCCTCTTGAATATACCACCGGGGTTGCCGACTGTCCTAATGACCAGCCGGGCGTAATGTCTAACCTCCACAGTGACCCGACAATCGCGACCACTGCTTCCCCCCAAATGGTAACCTAACACCTTAACCCCTGCTGGGAAGGGTCGTAGCACGGGTAGATGATGATCCTAAACCGCATGCTCTTATAGGACAATAGTACGATTACATAGTGCCATCGCGTCCCATACCATGGGCCACCAATGCACTCGTTTTCAAGCTGACTATGGCATCTAGTCTATTAATGCATTATGCACAATGATGTCTATATTCATCACAGAAGCATATTATCACTTGGCATTTAGAAAATAAACACAACACCCATGCATAACAATGTGAGGATGACTAATCTACATAGTATTTTCATGATGGTATGACTAGACTAGATACAATCAAATGAATGCCAAACAATGCCTTAAAACAAGGCCAAATGTCCTCTCCCCACTTACTTGTAGTGTACAAGGACTCATGCTCGGTACGGGTGAGATCCGATGCGAGAAGCGTGAGATTTGGTGAACCTATCATGAGTGAGCGGGGTTAGTATTTCACCATTTTGGAATCAAGATTAATATGATCCAACGACAAGATCATGTTTAGAATCCTAAAAGAAGGTCACACGTCCGTTTTGGGTCCAATTGAAAGTAAAAATCACGCTTGGGGCCTCTCAGGTGGGTCAAACAGCCCACCTGTCTGACCCAGGGCTGTTTGACCCACCGGTCAGAGCCACCGATCTGGACCGGCGGGTAGGTCGGCCCATCGATCGGCCCATCGGTCTGGCCCATCGGTTGGGCTCGAGGGTCCTGCTAAGACTGGCGGGCAGGGTGGCCCGTCGATCGGCCTGTCGGTTTGGCCCACCGGTTGGGCCCGAAGGCCCTGCCCTCTCAGGCGGGTGCCCACAGGTGGGCCAAATGGCCCACCAGTCTTGGCCCATCGGTTTTGGCCCACCGGTCTTGGCGAGAAACTGCTGTTTCTTCCCCAAACTTCCCCCAACCTTTGGGGATTCAAATGGGGCTTTTCCAAGCCCATTCTTCACACATTCAAGGTCTCATAAGATGGTTCTAACCTAGATCTAGGTTAGATTTAAGGAATGGGAAGCCATCATACCTTCTTTGCTCAAGAACTCCTTCAAAACTCCAAAATCACTTCAAATCAACAATGCTTCTCCAACCTTGTAAATACTTCTTCAAATCCTTCAAAATCAACACATAGATCATCTATTAAACCTTAGATTTATCATCTCAAGGGGGATTTACATGATCTCAAGAAACCCTACCCAAATCAAGGGTTTTACTTGGGTATGGTGAAAGTTTAAGGAACCCAGCCTTTGCTCATCTCTAAACGTAGATCTAGTGTTGGAGATCACTCTTCTGGTGTCGGAATGGGAAGATCAAGCCTCGGCACCGTTGAAATCCATCTCTTCTTCCTCTTCCTTCTCTTCTCCTCTTCTTTCCCTTCTTTTCTCTCTCTTCTTTACTCTTCTCACCAACGTACGAGTGTTATAAATGAGAAAAGAAAAGAAAAAACATAAATGCTATATATACTTCTTAAATAACTAAGTAATTTACATGGGTGGGTCACTCAGATAGGTGGATGCACCCACCTGTCCGCCCACCTGAGGCCCAAAACTTGGCCAACAAGTGGGATTTTGACAGAATTCGGGCCTCGGCACAAATCTCACTCTTGGCATAAGATGTAATATACGTATGTGCTTTAAAATACGGCTACATACCTGCTTTATCCGTACATGGCCTTATGATAGGTGCATGTACACGGCTTGGGTACACCCGTCTCTTCTGGCACTGGCTCGGACTTGTCGGGCCAGCCGGTGTTTAAGGTCACCCTTGCCATCATAGTCCATAAGGAACCCGCTTTAACTCTCTCCGGTTCGGGTCCTGCATGGTTAAACCGGGTCAACTGCGTAATCAGACCGGGTTTAAGAAGTAGGGTATTACATTTACCCCCCCTTTCTGAAAATTTCGTCCTCGAAATTGGCGTACCTGGTTGTTCAAAGAGATGAGGGTACTTAGCTTGGATTTCATCCTCTTTCTCCCAAGACGCTTCTTCAAGTGAATGATTAGCCCATCGCACCTTTACATAGGAAATGGAGCGGTTGCGAAGGGTCTTCACCTTTCGGTCCAAAATTTCAGCCGGCTGCTCTGTATAGGTCATGTCAGTTTCTAGGTATTCTAGTTCCACGGGTAATACATGAGAGGGATCATGAACGTATCGCTTCAGCATGGATACATGGAATACATTATGAACATCCCCGAGTGAAGGTGGCAGAGCAAGCATGTAGGCTACTGAGCCAACCCGGGCTAAGATCTCAAATGGTCCAATGTATCTTGGGCTCAACTTCCCCTTTCTGTGAAACCTTTGCAACCCTTTAGTAGGAGAGATCTTGAGAAATACATTTTCTCTTGGTTGAAATTCAATGTCTTTTCTGCGGGTGTTTGCATAGCTCTTTTGACGGGACTGAGCTGCTTTAATCCATTCTCGAATAACATCTACCTTGTCACAAGTCATCTGTATCATTTCAGGTCCTAACATTCGACGTTCACCTACCTCATCCCAATACAAAGGAGTTCTGCACTTCTTGCCATATAATGCCTCATACGGAGCCATCCCAATTGTAGCTTGGTGACTGTTGTTATAGGCAAACTCCATAAGGGGTATGTATTCTTCCCAACTACCACACATTTCCATTGTACATGCCCTAAGCATGTCTTCTAATATCTGTATGGTTCGCTCCGACTGACCATCAGTCTGTGGGTGGAAAGCAGTACTCAAATTCAACTGTGATCCCAAGGCACGCTGGAAGCTTTTCCAAAATTTGAAAGTGAACCTTGGGTCCCTATCTGATACAATGTTCACTGGCACTCCATGCAAGTGCACTATGTTATCCATGTAAAGTTGTGCTAATTTGGCCATAGAGAACTTGGTCTTGATGGGAATGAAATTAGCAGTCTTAGTAAGCCGATCAACGATCACCCATATCGTGTCCATCCCCTTAGGTGTACATGGTAGTCCGGTGATGAAGTCCATTGTAATCCTATCCCACTTCCATTCTGGTACCGGGAGTGGTTAAAGAGTACCATAAGGTTGATGCCTCGCAGCTTTTACTTTTTGGCATGTAAGACAAGTCGCCACATACAAAGCTATTGTGACTTTCATGCTTGGCCACTAGTAATTTTGTTTGAGGTCTTTGTACATCTTTGTACTTCCTGGGTGGAGTGAGTACTCGGAGCTATGTGCTTCTCGCACTATCTTGTCTTGTATATCCAAATCATCGGGTACACATAATCTGCCTCGAAACATCAATGTCCCATCACTGGATAAAACAAAATCTGGGTCGTTCATTGTTTGATCTTGAACCTTAACTCTGATCCGCTGCAATTCAGGATCCAAAGGTTGTTTCATTATTACTTCTTGCCTAATAGTCGGGTGCACTTGTAGAGCCGCCAAGGATGCAGTCACCCACTTGAGGTCTTCTACCTGATGTTCAAGCTCTAAGGTTGCTCCTTCATATAAGAGAGCTTCATCCATTAGCGTCGCCTCTTGTATGAGTGGTGGGTTGACCGCCAAGTATGAGAGTGACACAGTCTGTGCCTTCCGACTCAACGCATCTGCCACTACATTTGCCTTGCCGGGATGATACTGAATGTCGCAGTCATAATCCTTCATGAGCTCAAGCCATCTCCTCTGCCTCATGTTCAAATCCTTCTGGGTGAAGAAGTACTTAAGGCTCTTATGATCACTGTATATCTCACACTTCTCCCCATACAAATAATGTCACCAAATCTTAAGGGCAAAAATGACTGCGGCTAGTTCTAAGTCATGAGTGGGGTAGTTCTTCTCATACTCCTTTAGTTATCGGGATGCATACGCTATTACCTTACCGCGTTGCATGAGAACATAACCCAACCCAACTTTAGAAGCATCAGTGTAGACTATCATTCCACCTGTGCCTTCAGGGATGGTCAACACAGGGGCCGAAACCAACCTCTTCTTCAATTCCTGGAAACTCTTTTCACATCCTTCTACCCAGTCGAATTTCACACCCTTTTTGGTTAATTTAATCATTAGGGCTGAGATTCGAGCAAAATTTTCAATGAAGCACCGGTAATATCCAGCCAAACCCAAGAAGCTTCTAATTTCGGTGACATTCTTAGGGATTTCCCATTCTACTACTGCTTTCACCTTATCATGATCCACCTCGATTTTGGCCTTAGACACTACGTGCCCCAGGAATCCAACTTGCTAAAGCCAAAATTCACATTTGCTGTATTTAGCAAACAATCGTTGTTCTCTCAACCTCTGTAACACCATTCTCAAGTGTTGAGTGTGCTCCTCTTCTGCCTTGGAGTAGATCAAGATGTCATCAATAAAAATAATTACCCATTTATCGAGGACATTATGAAATACTCGATTCATTAAATCCATGAAGGCTGCCGGTGCATTGGTTAACCCAAAAGATAAAACTAGGAACTCATAGTGACCATACCGAGTCCTAAATGTTGTCTTGGGTATATCGCTGCTCTTTATCTTGAGCTGATAATAGCCTGATCTAAGGTCTATCTTTGAAAATACCCTTGCACCCTGCAGTTGGTCAAATAAATCATCAATGCGTGGCAATGGATACCGATTCTTAATGGTTAGCTTATTCAACTCCCGGTAATCAACGCACATACGCAAGCTGCCATCTTTCTTCTTGACAAACAATACTGGGGCACCCCAAGGTGAAACACTTGGGCGAATAAACCCCTTTTCCAATAATTCCTACAACTGCATCTGCAACTCCTTCAATTCAGCTGGTGCCATCCTGGACGGAGCCTTAGATACTGGAGCTGCTCCAGGAGTCAAATCTATGGCAAACTCCAACTCTCTATCAGGTGGTAAATGCATCAGATCATCTGGAAAGACGTCGGGAAACGCTTTAACCACCTTTACCTCTTCTAGAGGTGTAATCCTTGCATCAACATCAAGTATCGATGCTAAGTAGCCCTGACATCCACTCTCCAACAATTTTACCGCTTAAAGGGCGGAGACAAGGACCTTTCTCACCCGTTTCATTTTATCTGCTTGGTATACCAACTCTCTTCCTTCGTCATCTGTCAACCTAATCATCTTTTCAGCACACATCACATTTGCTCGATGAGCTGATAACCAATCCATGCCCAGTATAACATCAAAATTCTGCATATTGAACTTAATGAGTTGTGCATCAAAGTTCTTCCCACAAATTTCCACTAGGCACGGCCCATACACCTCCTTCAACTGTGTAACTTTACCAGTAGGCATACTAACAATCATTCCATGATCTAGGATCCTGGGTGGAATCCCAAGTTTCTCGGTAAATCTCTTAGATGCGAATGAATGTGTAGCTCCTGAATCGAATAAAACATAGGTTGGTATGCCCGATATGGATAGAACACCTAGTGTAACAATGCATATAATTTCAGCAGGTCATCAATATTTAATATAAGGAAATTCTTAAATTTAAAATGTACCTGCTACCACTTCTGTGCTGGCCTCAGCTTTCTCAGCTGATAGGGCATACATCCTTCCCTGCGGTTGACTTCCCCCAGTTAAGGGAGGTCGGTACGCCGAGGGCTGACTGGAGGGCAAGGCTGGTCTGACCCGATAGTCTTTTGCATAGTGCCCATATGAATGGCAGTTAAAGCAATGGATTTGAGATGTCGGAACTGGGGCGGGGCCCCTCTGCACTTGACCCGTTGAAGATGGAGGTCGGGGCAGCCTTGGAACTGTAGGTGCCGCACTAGTGTTCGGGCGAAAAGATGTGGAGCCCAAACCACCAACTGGTCTAGGAGGGTAGCCAGATGGCCTATAAGGCTGCCTATATGTAGGCCCAGAACTGTACGACCCGCGGTATGCCTTGGAGGAGTTACCCATATCCGAAAATGGATTTGTTCTCTTCCACAGTCCAGGGGTGAGGGATTGTTCTCCCTTCTGCTTATCCTCCATGGTCTTGGCCTTCTGTACAATCTGGCCATAGTCAGTAAATCCAAGACCTCAAGTACAGACCCAATGGATGCCTTTAGGCCCTTTAGAAATCTCGCAGCCTTCTCTTCAGCTGTCCTCATATGCCTAGGGGCAAAATGGAACAAGCTCTCAAACTGCTGTTAGTACTCAAGGATAGTCTTACCTCCTTGAGTTAAGGCCATACACTCAGTCTCCTTGCGGTCTCTGAAGCTGCGTGGGTAATGATTGTCCAAGAACAACTCCTTAAACTATTCCCAGGTGGGTTCTGAATGGGCAGTCAACAATATGGGCTTAGAGGCTTGCCACCAAGAGTTGGCCTCCTTCTTGAGTTGTAACCCCACACAAATGAGTTTCTGTGCATCTGTGCACTCAATCACCTCAAATATTTTCTCTAGCTCCTGGATCCATTGGTCTGGTTCCAGAGGATCACTCCCCACCTTAGAGAATACAGGTGGTAAGTTCCTCTTGAATGACTCCACTACCTTTGACGTATTATTCGTCGGCAGGTAATTAGGAGCATAAGCCAGATAGTAAGAATATGGAGGGGGCACCCCATACGGAGGAATACTAAATGGTGGAATTGGAGGTGTACCTCCCACTTGTGGCCCCGTTCCAGACCCTACAGGCGGGTCCTGTGGAGTAAGTATCCAGGGAGGTTGCCCTGATTGAGAAAGGTCCAATTGTTGCTGAATAGCAGTCATAAATGCTTGTTGTTGCTAAAGCATTTGTTGCTGGAAAGCCTGTTGTGACTGCTAAATTATGGTAGTAACATCCCCCGGAGTAATAACCGATGGAGGGTCCAGAAGTGTAGTCATAGGTGGGTCCCCATGTGCCCCACCTTGACCAAAGGTCTCTGGAGGTGGTGGAAGTGAGGTTTGCCCCACAGAGCGGGACCTCCTGGGATTCGGTGGTCGATTGACAGGATGAGGACCACGCGGGGTACCTCGTGCATTGCTACCGGATCTAGTACGTACTATCGTATCCCTGTACCTGGAACATATCATACATCACATTGGTTAAACACCATAGAAATGATATCGGCACATAATTATATGCCAACACGCAGGGTATCATAGTGTATGATAGTTTGCAACTAACCGCAACTTGATTCCAAAAATACAGGGTTAGTGCTTCAACAAGTATGTCAATGGTCCCACTCGACCATAACATATTATTATAGGAATAATAATAACAATAATAGTAATAATATTAATAATAATCACAATCATATTAAATACCCCATTTTTTTCAAGTTTTCTCTCAACCGACTGGTGACACCGGCGGGCAGGTTGGCCCGTCGGTCGGACTGCCGGTCCAAAAATTCAACCGGCAGGTGACACCGGTGGGCTGGATGGCCCACCGGTTGGCCCACCTGTCCTACTCGAGCAGTAAATCGCGAACAGGGCACTTAAACCCTGTTCATTCTTTTCTTCTTTCATTCTCCTCTCTCTCTCTCTCTCTCGCTCTCCTAGGCAATTTTTGAGAGTTTTGTGATGCTTCCACTCGCGATCTCACTCAACGATCCAACGCTTTTGGAAAGGATCAACTCCTCTACTCACAAGTAAGTTCTTCTTCCTTTTCTTCTCAGAATTTTTTCTTGGGGGGTAGAACTCATGTGTAGACTTTAATCTTGGTTCTTTTCCCATGTTTCTTTCCATAGAATAGTGTTTCCATGTGATTGTGATGTTTCTCACTTGGTTTATTTCTAGTTTTTTAGGATTTACTTCTCCATTTTGAGAAAAACCCCAACCGTGCCCTAGTTTTCTCAAATTTGGGGATTTCTTCAATTCTTGCTCTTTTTCCCCAATTAATGACTCAAATGCGATGCATTATGTTTGATTTGTATTTAACATACTGTATAGATCATAAAAAGTACCTTGTGTTTGAGTTCCCATATCTGCCCATGAAAATCCATCTCTTGTGTTGGGTTTTTCTTTGATTTTCTTTACACCCTTTCATATTTGTGGACCTCAATAGCACATAAGCATATGTTTTTGCATGTTCTTGCTTGCACTACAATGGCATTTCAGTCTTGGGCCTGTAGTTTCAAACTTTCCTCTATTGTGAGCTTTTTAACATTTTTTCTTAGATTGGACTTGCACCTTGAGAATTGGGGTGTTCTCATTCCTTAATTGTCATGCTTTATATGCCTCTTGTTACCTTGCTGTTTTTCCCTACTCTCTGTCTTGTAACTTTTCTGTTTTGTGAAAATTTGAGTTTTGGGGCTTCCTCTTATTGCTCACCCCTCTTTTTATTCACCTTGTTATTCTCTTTTTCCTTACTCACCCTGCTTTCCTCTTTTCTTGCCAGGATGTCATCTCGTAAAGGCAAGGAGGCCGCATCCTCTGGCACTCGGCGTAAGACTACATTTCTAAGCGGAAGAGTGTGGGAACTAGTTCTCCAGCCCCCCGCACAGGGAGACTCAGACCTGCACCCATTGATCATTCTGACTACGACGAGGAACTCTTCCGCAGTTCAGAGGCAACATCCAACTGGCAGGCCTTCCTGAAGAGGTCGGTAATGATGGAGAAAACTGTGGTAGTTGGCGACTTCCATAAGATTCAGCTTCAAGAGAGGTTCACAGCACTGGGCTGCAGTCTATCCTCCATGTAGACCGTCCGTGCTACGAGCAGTTGGTCCGTAGATTCTACTGCAACCTGGAGGTTTCCTACCAGTATGGGGAGTATGCTATAGTCAGCATGGTGAAGGGGGTGGACATCCAGCTGACTGTGGACACCCTGGCCAGCATTTTGGGTATCCCTGCAGCTGGGCACTGTTACTATAGTCCTCCCAAGAGTAAGCCCCTGGGCCCGTTCATGAGTTTGGAGACACCGTACTACATCTACAAGACCATCTGTGGCAGCAGTGCACGTCCGGAGTTCGAGACATCCTTTTTCTCGGAGGTTCAAGTATTTGCCCGACTGGTCCAGTTCAACTTACTCCCCAGAGGATGTCACCGGAACCAGGTGGGCTTCATGGCAGCCTTTTTAGCCTTCTGCATCTATAAGGCTTTAAAGGGAGGTGACGAGCACTTGTGCTTACCCTACGTCATCCTCAAGACCATGGAGCACCACACTTCTCACCCTGAGGATGGAGGATTTCCATATGGCAGGATCCTCACTAGGATCTTCGGGTTCTTCGGAGTGGACCTGAGTGGTGAGGAGTGGAAGACTCCAGCAGACAAGTTTGACAGGGGAAATCTCTTGAGGATGCGTCTCCACACCCTTATGGATACACCTCAGAGAGCAGGAGCTCAGAGAGGTAGAGATAGGAGAGCTGCCCCTATGGAGGATGTTCCCATGGAGGAAGAGTCCAGTGAGGAGGATGAGGACTATGTTCCTCAGGATGAGGAGGATGACTTGGTGGATGAGGACATCCTTGAGGAGGTGCCTCAAGAGTCGAGAGGTACTGATCCTGGCTTCACCAGAGCTGCAGGCCCACAGCATAGAGCCCCACCGCCTGAGAGTGGTGCATATGATTTTGAGGGCATGATGTTCACGATGAGGGCTTTGAAGGATGGCCAAGATCAGTTGCTAAGAAGGCTGGACGAGAGTGCTTCCAAGGAGGAACGCATCCTGGAGAGGCAGGCTACCTTGGAGGATTCCTTCCTCAGACTGGGCCAGGACTTGGACACCACGGCCAATGCCATCTCAGCAGATTTTGGCCGACTTCGGAGGGAGGTACGGCTGGTGAACTCGAGGTTTGACTACTACGACCATCGCCTCAACATCAAATCTAGACCTCCGGTGAACGTAGTAATAATAGACGACGACGATGACGAGGATCAGTGAGTACTTAGCTCGTCCACACCAGCTTCTCACCTATTCCATGTTGTCTATCTTGTTGTATTTTTCCTTTCTTTTCTCATTCTTTGTGCTTGCTCTATAACTGGATTTATTTGTGGGATAATGTATTTTGATAGTAGTTTATGGTGAATTCGTATGTGTGATGACTTGTGTAGTTTCGTTGTGGTGTCTTTGTAAATTTTTTATCATTGTTATATTATATATATCTGTTGTTTATAAGGTGTTTGTGTGAAAATTTTTGAAAATCTCATTTTACGCCGTTATGCTGCCAAAATTTCGTCAAACTTGTACTCGATGGGTTATGACACCAATTAATTTACCTTTTTATTTTCTCTCACGCATGCCATGAATGCAATATCTAAATGCAACCATTTTTAATACTTTCTTTCTTTGGATTTTAACTCTTTAAAGCTTTTACATTAACCCAATCCCATTTTCCTATTATAGATTCTATGGGATTCTAATGGTATGCTGTGAGTGGACTAGAGCATCACGCTCTGATACCACCGTTGTCACACCCCGTTCACACAGAACTGGGCCAGTGACCGGGTTAACACCGGTTAATCCAAACCTGCCAGGATCATCTGATACAATATTCCACCACAGCATACACACAACTAAGAAAGAGTTCATCAGTTCAGCGGAAGACTTGGTTTACCTATGGATATTCCCATAATACTTGATACCCAAATTGTGATACAATAGTTAAATACATGTGGGTCCGAAGGCATGATATTTACACAATAAGAGTACAATTCACATATCAAGTACATAAAAGAAATCATCCAAAAATCAGAGTATAAAGCTCAGCTCCGTATCAAAGCCTAGAGCTCAGCTCGGTATCAAAGGTTGAGCCCGGCTCAGCATCACAAGCTAGAGCTCAGCTCGGCATCACAAGTGGAGCTCAGCTCGGTATCAGAAGGTAGAGCTCAGCTCGGCATCAGAACTGCGGTCCCGCAGCACAACTCTCGCACGAGCAATCAGTGCCGTGCCCTAACTCCTCAGGGGCCCATCAGTCCTCTTCAGGGAACTCAATTGTGGGACCCATCCCGTGCTCTTTAGATGGATGACCTGTAAAATCATCTAAAAGAGGTGCACACGTGGGATGAGTTCACTAGCTCAGTAAGTGAAAAGATGGACCACACAGCAGTCCACACAACAAATCACAACCATATGCACTATATGTTATGAAATATATTTTAAATCACATCCACCTAAGCAACATTACTAAGTCTTTGGTTTAGTGCTACTACAACCACAGTGCGCGTATACTCTGGGTACGAGCCATGAACCCCATCCAATGATATGCCCATTGGGCTGTCGGAGAAGGCCCACCGTGAGTACTCAGAAAAATAAAAACATGCCGACCACCGGCTCTCAACATAAAGTAAATGACTAAAAATTAAAGGTGCTGACTCCAGCAATTTAAAAGTAGTACGATTGGCCCTCTTGAATATACCACCGGGGTTGCCGACTGTCCTAATGACCAGCAGAGCATAATGTCTAACCGCCACAGTGACCCGACAACCGTGACCACTGGTTCCCCCCAAATGGTATCCCAACACCTTAACCCCTGCTGGGAAGGGTTGTAGCACTGGTAGATGATGATCCTAAACCGCATGCTCCTATATGACAATAGTACGATTGCATAGTGCCACCGCGTCCCATACCACGGGCCACCAATGCACTCGTTTCCAAGCCAACTACGGTATCTAGTCTATTAATGCATCATGCACAATGATGTCCATATTTATCACAGAAGCATATTATCACTTGGCATTTAGAAAATAAACACAACACCCATGCATAACAATGTGAGGATGACTAATCTACATAGCATTTTTATGATAGCATGGCTAGACTAGATACAATCAAATGAATGCCAAACAATGCCTTAAAACAAGGCCAAACATCCTCTCCCCACTTACCTGTAGTGTACAAGGACTCACGCTCTATACGGGTGAGATCCGGTGCGAGAAGCGTGAGATTTGGTGAACCTATCATGAGTGAGCGGGGTTAGTATTTCACCATTTTGGAATCAATATTAACACGATCCAATGACAAGATCATGTTCAGAATCCTAAAAGAAGATCACACGTCCGTTTTGGGTCCAATCGGAAGTAAAAATCACTCTCAGAGCCTCTCGGGTGGATTAGACAGCCCACTTGTTTGACCCACCGATCAGACCCACCGATCTGGACCGATAGGTAGGTCGGCCCACCGGTCGGCCCACCGGTTTGGCCTATTGATTGGGCCCGAGGGTCCTGCTAAGACCAGCGGGCAGGTTGGCCAGTCGGTCGGCCCGCCGATTTGGCCTGCCGGTTGGGCCCGAAGGCCCTACCCTCTCAGGTGGGTGCCCACAGGCGGGCCAAATGGCCCACCGGTCTTGGCGGGAAATTGTTGTTTCTTCTCCAAACTTCCCCCAACCTTTGGGGATTCAAATGGGGCTTTTTCAAACCCATTCTTCACACATTCAAGGTCTCATGAGATGGTTCTAACCTAGATCTAGGTTAGATTTAAGGAATGAGAAGCCATCATACCTTCTTTGCTCAAGAACTCCTTCAAAACCCCAAAATCACTTCAAATCAACAATGCTTCTCCAACCTTGTAAATACTTCTTCAAATACTTCAAAATCAACACATAGATCATCTATTAAACCTTAGACTCATCATCTCAAGGGGGATTTATAAGATCTCAAGAAACCCTACCCAAATCAAGGGTTTTACTTGGGTATGGTGAAAGTTTAAGGAACCCAGCCTTTGCTCACCTCTAAACGTAGATCTAATGTTGGAGATCACTCTTCCGGCGTCGGAATGGAAAGATCAAGCTTCGGTGCTGTTGAAATCCATCTCTTCTTCCTCTTCCTTCTCTTCTCCTCTTCTTTCCCTTCTTTTCTCTCTATTCTTTACTCTTCTCACCAACGTACGAGTGTCATAAATGAGAAAAGAAAAGAAAAAACATAAATGCTATATATACTTCTTAAATAACTAAGTAATTCACATGGGTGGGTCACTCAGGTGGGTGGATGCGCCCACCTGTCTGCCCACCTGAGGCCCAAAACTTGGCCAACAAGTGGGATTTTGACAGAATTCGGGCCTCGGCACGAATCTCACTCTTGGCATAAGATGCAATATACGTATGCGCTTTAAAATACGGCTACATACCTGCTTTATCCATACATGGCCTTATGATAGGTGCATGTACACAGGTTGGGTATACCCGTCTCTTCTGGCATTGGCTCGAACTTGTTGGGCCAGCCGGTGTTTAAGGTCACCCTTGCCATCATAGTCCACAAGGAACCCGCTTTAACTCTCTCCGGTTCGGGTCCTGCATGGTTAAATCGGGTCAACCCCGTAATCAGACCGGGTTTAAAAAGTAGGGTATTACACATTGACCCACAGCAAATAACAGGAAAGAATGGATCACCTGTGCAATGCTACTAGGGTTTACCCTCAGGCTAGTTCTCCACCAACATGCACTGATCTCACCAAGGCAGATATGTGTCTGATCAACTATAATGCCAATGCCCATCAAGTCTACAAACTCCCTGGCTGTCAGAGTCTCAGGAAGAGTCAGGGGGGATCTCCCCCCAAATAGTATGCCTATCAAGGCATAAAAGTACAGGGGCGTGATGGTTATCTCGCCAACAGGAAGATGAAAGGAGTGGGTACTTGGCCACCATCGCTCCATCAAGGCCCCTACCAATGCCAGACTGAATTTTTGGGTCTCTATAGAGGCTAATAGACTCAGGCAAGATGAATCAACCATCTCCTCTACTTTGCGGGGAAGTATCCTGTACCATGCTCGAACCATGTTTGGATGACCATACAAGGCCAAGGTTGGTTGTACCCCCCCCCCTCTTCATGCTAAAAAAAGGGGGGTAACAATAAAAATAAAAAATGAAAAAAAATAAAAAAATAAATGAGTACAAAATGAATGAGCAAATGTAAACACTTACCTAAGAGCCCCATATGGAGTTGCAGATATGGTTCTGACTATTACGGAGAGTCTGTCTGGAGTACCAATTGGCAAGGCCCTCGTCCCTTTGAGAAGAACTGCTACAACCCTCCAGCTAGACTTCTCCACAAGTCTTTCTCTTTCTTTTTTCAGTTATATTCTTCAAAATCATAAAAAAAACCCCAAGAAGTTTTCCAATTTGCACAAAAGCCCAAAAAGATGTCAAATTCTCTAAAAGACTCCTTCCTCAAGAACTATGAAGATATTCAAGAGAAAAATGAAGAACTTCAAGGAAAACTTGAAGATCTTCGGAAAAAAATTGAAGAAACCCGAGAAAATGTGAAAAGGGTCGGATCTTCGAAAAGATTCTGAAACTCGAACCCACTCACTCACAAATCTTTCCCCACTCAAAAAAGTCAGAATAAGGAATAAACAAAGGGGGGGGGGACCATTCTATGGTAAAACAATTTCATTTTCCAAAAAAAAAAAAAAAAATAAATAATATTTGAGATTCCAATTCCAAGGTACAAATCAAAGATTCATACCAAGTTCAAAATTATTTTTGTGGTAGGTGAAAATGATATCACATGGAAGTGGAAGGTAAAAATCAAAGGGAGAGTAAAATTCAAATTCATGTGGTAGGTGAAAATTATATCACAAGGAAAAGAGAACGATAAAAGACAAAATTTTATTGGTAAGCAAAGAATTTTTCGTAGTCAAAATTCAAAGTAAAAAAGCAAATCAAAAGCAAAAAAGCAAGATTCCAAATCAAAAGCAAAGGGAAAGATTCCAAATCAAAGAAACAAAAATCAAGAAATCAAGGAAAAATCAAGAAAAGAAACAATTGTATTTACCCGGCCCCAGGTGGCCCCATCTCTTTGAATCGGTTCCAAGTGGCCTGATCTCATTATTGACTCCCTAAACTAGCAAATGTGAAGCCCAGTTAAGGAAAATCCAAGAATCAAATGTTTTTGCCTGTTGCAAGATTAGAAGAGCAATGAATTCCTATCTTGTAACCATCAGTCCCAGATAGTCCAAATTGGTTCAAAAGACCAAGCTTGGAGACCAAATTCCCTGAACTGGCACATGTAAAGCCCAGCTAAGGAAAAGTCAAAGATCAAAGTACTAACATCTTTTGCAGGATTGGAAGAGCAGCAAATTTCTTTCCTACAATCGACAGCCCAGGTAAGTCCTAAAACTCTAAAATAGTTGAGAGATATTATCTATTGCATTTTCAACTTCATCATTAATGAGCAAAATAACGGCAATACATGCTCCGGGTGGGTGGCAAAATGTGATCATTCTTGTCTTTGCCCTTTGGCCATTGGCACAGGCCTTGGCCAAAGAGGGGCATTTTGTAAACAACTAATTTTTTCACCCCCTCCAGCTATGATAAAATACAGATCTTGTATGTGACTTCTGGCTTCCGATCAATAGAGATGATTGATTAAGAAAACCCAGAAACATCCCCTACCTAAGAAACCCTAGAAACCCCGTGCAGGAAAGAAAAGGGTCTAATTTTGAATTTTATATATGAAGGAATCTGGTCAAGATGACCATATAGATGGATAGTACTCGGAAATACGATTTCAATGATATATGATACATCAAAATCGGACTGTCGAATCTCCCGCAATCGTCTCCAGAAAATCACATTTTCCCAAGTGCATGCCCCGAATGTTGGCCACCCTGCTAGAAACTTAGAGAAAATCCCCACCTACCCAAATACCCTGGAAACATCCCCTACCTAACAAACCCTAGAAACCCCGCACGGGAAGGAAGAGGTTCCAATTTTGACTTTTTATATAAAAAGGAATCCAGTCAAGATGACCATACAGATGGATAGTACTCGAAAATACGATTCTGACAATATATGGTATGTCAAAATTAGACTGTTGGATCTCCCGTAATCGTCCCTAGAAAATCACATTTTCTGCATGCGTGCTACTCGCATTGCCTAGCCAGCCCCATGCACTACCCCATGTATAGCACGTAGGCCAGCCCACACATAGCCATAGGCTTGCTCAAGCGTACACGCAAGCCAACCTGCATGTATGTGCAGGCCGGCCCGTGCACAGCAGTAGGCCAGCCCGCACTTGCACGTAGGCTAACCCGCGCACAGCCGCAGGCCAGCCTGTGTGTAAAAACAGGCCAGCCCGTGTGCATACTCCGTGCACCTTGCTAGCCACTGTGCCTCCTCTGCCAGTCTCCCACAAGCCTTTGTGCATGTCTCATGCACCTCAACCTAGCCTTGTGTGCCGCCGTCAATGGCTGGGATTTGTGTTTCACTGACCCGATGGGTGAAGAAATTCACTCTTCACCCATTTGTGCATATACACTACCCCACTAGCGTACCTTACACCGCAACCTCCCATTGGCCCAAAAAAAGAATCTTTTTACCTTATTGGCCAAAAAAATTTCACCTTTTCCCTATTAGTTCAAGAAAATCCCCCTCCCTCCCATTGGTCCAAAAAAACCACTTTTTGCCCCCATTGATTAAGTCTTTGAAGAGATCTTCATAAGATTCGAAGTGTTCTTTGGATCTTCGAAGTGTTCTTCGGGCCTTCGGGACTCTTCAATCATTTGCTTTATTTGAGTTAAATTTTTAAACTTAAACCAAACCTTAAACTTAAACCAAACACTAAACTTAAACCAAACCTTAAAATTAAACTAAACCCCAAACTTAAACTGGACTAGACCAATCCCTATCCAAAACTTACCGACGTACCCACGGCTATTTACGTGATAAGATCTCCACCAAAGCCTACTGTTGCCCAGGCTAGGAGTAGCCACCCAGTCTATTGGAGTGTCTGGAGGCATAAACTAGGTGCCATGGGACTTTCAGAGTATAACAGGGTGACACGTGTCTTATTTTCTACATAAATGGGGTGACACAAAAGGGGTCTGTGTAAGGGTTTACAAATCCGTGTAAGCCCTTACACGGATTTTTGGAGTTGATTCCAACCCTAAAAATATGGCACAGAAGCTCAGCCCAAATTCCCAGAAGCTGATTCTGACCCTAAGAATATGGCACAGAAGCTCTGTCCAAATTCCTAGAAGCTGATTTTGACCCTAAGAATATGGAGCGGAAGCTCTGTCCAAATTTTTTGGGCTGATTCCAACCCTAGGAATATGGCGCAGAAGCTCCGCCCAAATTTTCGGAGCTGATTCTGACCTTAGGAATATGGTACGGAAGCTCTGCCTAAATTTTCAGAGTTGATTTTGACCCTAAGAATACGGTGCAGAAGCCCTGACTAAATTTCTAGAGCTGATTCCAACCCTAGGAATATGGCGCAAAGCCCTGCCCGAATTTTCAGAGCTGATTCTGATTCTAGAAATATACTACGGAAGCCTTATTCAGATTCTTGGAAGCGAAAATCTATAGTCACACCTTAGCAAAGAAGCACTATCAACTTTCTTACCTAAGTGCCGAAATTTTTTAATTTCTCCAAGAAAGAGAGGAGAAAATTGAATCGTTGCCCCCGAGTCGAGGAAAATTATCGAAAAATTCATTATTTTCATCGGTCATTATCATGTAGATATTATATTGTAATTTCATTTGCCTCATTTCTGTATATGTTGTTTTATGTGTTTATTGCACAAAATAATGATTTATTGTTGTAGTTTCATGTATTAATTTTAGTATTTGTTCATTAAATGTAATTCGTTTTATCATTTCATGTGTTACCGCATGTGTTCCTCACATGAAATAATGATTATGATTTTCCTATCATAGAGCATTGCACGTGTATGTAGATAATGTAAATTCCATTTTCCATTATTTTATGCAAATTTTATTATTTCATGTGGAATTCTTTCAAGCAAGTTTATGTATATATGTTTGTGTTATTTCATATAATAGGACTTCTGTGCTAGCTTAGACTGTTAAAATTCTCGGGGGAGAATATTCAAAATCCAAGCTTCTGTAGAAAGATCGAAAAATTCCTAGTGAGGTGGGTTCCTAACACCTTTCCACACTCGTAACTTGATATGGACCCCTATCTCTGGAACCGACCAAAATATGAACTCAAATTCAGGGGTTCCTTCCTTTCATGAGAATCCAACCCCCGATTCAAGCTCGATCCCTCGATCGGAATTGGGATCCACCATAGGGTTCTAAGCCCTAAATCTTAGATGGCGACTCCAAAAATCATGTTTTCTCCATCCCCCCAATAGTCACCAGACCATGTTTTGGAGACCATTCAATCCATTCACCCCCTACGAGGCAGACCAGAGGTGAGAAGGAGGAAAAGAGCAAAGAGAGAGAGAGAGAGAGAGAGAGAGAGAGAGCAAAAAGGTATTTTCCCTTATAGATAGGTTTACACCTTCTCTTCTTCTCTTGAGTTTAAGTTCTTCATTTTTATTCAAGAGGAACTCAAGATTCTCGACAAGTCTTCATCTACATCTTGGTATTTGCATTGCAAGCATTACCAAGACATCAAAGATGTATTCTTTTATATCATTACATTTCATTCACGCACGACGCAAGAGACAACTCTAAACCGTTCTATTATACTTTGAATTTGTTTTTGTCCAAGAGTTGTGTTAACTCTAAAATTGGACACCTTGTTTACACATTATTCTAAACCGTACTTAGACAAATATGTAGAACCCTCTTATCCTTAAGAGATTTTAAGGACTCTCTCATCCTTATTAAGAGATTGTAAGGACTCTCTCATCCTTGAAAGAGATTGTAAATAACCTTATCATTTTTTAAGGAGATTGTAAAGGACCCTCTCATCCTGTAAAGAGATTGTACGGATCCTTTTATCCTTAAAAGAGTTTGTAAAATTTTCCTACCTACCTATTGTATTCAAAGGAAAGAGGTAGTGGAATAACTTATACTAAAACTTGTAGGGAGTGGACTAGAATCGAATTAAGTCAAACCACTAAAAATTTCTTGTGTTATGTGATTGTACTTATTTTCTTTCTATTCCGTATTTTATTTACAATTATATATTTTTAATTCGAAGTTTTTTTTAAAATCCACTAGCATAACCTATTCACCCCCTCTAGGTTATTTCATAAGACCTACTAAACACCCTATATAGATCAATAACAATAAAGTTGGGCAGATGCCCACAGGCTAGTATAGGTCTAATATGTAGTGGAGTGGACTAGACTCGAATTAAGTATAGGTCTAGTATAGGTCTAATATGTCAATTTCCCATACTTAGCATACATACATAGACAATATATGAAAATAAATACGAGGGTAGGATATGCTTATAACCCTTGTTTGTGATACTCGGAGATGTCCAGCAGATGCCTCAAGTTCATTGCACTATCAACTCATCTTCTGTAGCAACCTTAAGTTCTCAAGTGCACACTGGTACATTGAGAACCACTCAACCAACTCTTTCCTTCACTCTTCTTATTCACAGCCCAAAGGGGACAAAAGCCGTATTCTTATCTCCACTCTTTCTTCCTCTTTGACTTGGCTTCAACACACACCTTTTCCTCTATGGATGTCTTCTCTTCAATAAATGAGCGTTAATTCATATTCTCTTACTCTCTTTTCTTTCTTCATTCATTCCTTCTTCTTTCTCTTCTATTCTCACTTGTAGAGACACTCAATATTTTCAACAATGGCACAAAAGCATTTTTATAAGCTCCATACATTGCTCACATAACATGGAGTACACTATCAATGACTTAATTTCCCTCTTTCTTTCTTCCCTTTCCTTTTCTCTTTCTTCTCTTACTTGCATTGTCTTCAATGTAAGCTCAAGCAAGGTCATCAACTTCATCCTCCATTAATGGGGCTTAGAACCTATCAATTGAAATTAAAGGAAGCACATAAAGAGGGTGGACCTTCTTTCTTCTTTAATGGAATGGGGGAAATACAAATCCCTTTCTCTTTCTCTTCTTCAATGCACAAAGAGACATAAACCTAACTCCTTCTCTTCTTTGTTTTTTCTTGGCTACCACCAACAAATCATCAACCCTTCTCAACTATCTTCTCAAACCCTCAATAATGGAGTAAATGAAACTCCCGTTAGGCAACAAAACTCATTCAAAGATCAACAATCAAGGAGAAGCTTCTCTCTCTAAAATCATGGCTTTTCTCTTCTCAAACCTCTATCTAAGGCTTATAATGGATAGAGCAAAAAAAAAAAGAGAGAATGTAGCAACTTAGCAACTTTAATGGACCAATTTTGACCTTGTGGATCAAACGTTATGCCCATTTGAAGTTCAGCCACTGAAATATGTCTATTTGGAATCTAATGGGTGGCTTGCAGGGACGTGGGGCGCATCTGAACAATCAGATCAGGCCTCAAAAGGCGTCTTAGATCTCTACCATTGGATTTATCCAACGGTCTTTTAATCTTGACTGTAGGATCAAAATAAGTGCTGACACAATGATGTAAGCGACTGACATAATGACATAAACGGATGACATCATCATAGAAGTGTTGTTGACTCTCAATAGTGGGTAGATTCACTTCCAATTTTCTTTCTAAAATGCCACACATAAATGGCATAAAAGCCCTTCTTTCTAAAGAAATAATGATGAAAGTCCCCATTAAGGCATTAGCTCTTTGACCAGAACTTTTCAAAATTATACAAAAGTATCTCAATCCATTAAAAAGATACTGAAAAATCCTTTGTAGATCGAGAGCTAATTCCAATTCTAGATTTGGATTTTCCGGACTAGTTTTATTGAAACCTCCATAACTCCCCTATACGGATTTGTATTGAGTCAAAACAAAAAGAGTATAGACCATGACTCGAAGCTCTACAATTATTCAGAAGACCCCATCTACAGACTCGGCCATGCAAAAAGACCAAAATGTCTCTAAACATTGCAAAAGTCATAACTTCTTCATCCGAAATCAAAACGGGATGAGACCATCTGTGTTGGAAAAGCATTAATTAAGGTCTTATTGTTACATGTAGGATAAAAAAAAAAAAAAAAAAAAAAAAAAAAAAAACGTTTTTAATGTCTAAAATACCCCCTAATGTTAATAGGTCAAAATTTTCAATTTTGGTCCAGAAACCCGCACCACATTGACCCGATTTACTTTAGACACTTCATACATCACTGTCATCTCATCGAATAGATCGTATGCTGCCACATCACCACATTTGACCACTTCATCCTAACAGACCATGTCATCATTGCCATGTGACCGAGGTTGCCAACAAGAATAATCAGAATACAACAAAGAGAGGATCCACGTAGGATTTCATCGTCCAAACTATATTGAGTCAAAGCAATTAATGAACCATTGGCTTATTGTTTATATCCAATAGACCAGGGTAGTGCAACGCCCCCCTGAAATATAGGAGTTATGTTTAGACTTATTATTCTCCAATAATAAGTTCTTCCTTTGATTTATCCATATATGTCACTGAATTTCATTGAAACCCTTGAGATCTTAAGATTGATAGAACATGGTCTATTTGGTTAAAAATAGAGACAACCCTGTTTTTTCAGTTTGTTCTTCACCTAGAACCGCCTTACTCCAAAACTAGATATTTATCCAACGGCTTTCAAACTCCTTTTAGATTATTTTCCTAAATCACTTGACTTAGTTTTCTACTTTTTATTATAGATGGTTATTGAAGCCACAATAGTTGGTGATGATTCTAAAGGTTGGAAGATAGATATGGTCCATATGGAGCTGTTAATTTCCATAGTTTTTTTATCTAAACCGCCAATTATTTCTTAGGCTGCGTTTGGTAGTGTTTCAGAAAAACGTTTTTTGAGTTTTTTTGTTTTATGAGAAAGAAAAAACAGAATAAATCATCTTGTGCATTTATGGTGTGTTTCTTTTTCTTTTCTTTTTTTTAACAAAAAGTTAAAAAGAACGATAGAAACAAAAATTGACGGAATGACAAAAGGTACTCCGTCGTTCCAATATCATTAAAAAAGAAAAAAAACATTTTGACATAGAAACTGAAATTTTTCATTTTTTTACACAAAACGTCGTTTCTAGAACAGAAACGTTACCAAATGCAGCGTTAAACATGGGGAGTGCATAGTAGCAATGTACTAGCACATATATATATATAGAGATACATGAGATGTATGTCAATACATAAATATATTTGATTGAATTAATACATGGCTAATCTAGACCAAGTTCTCTCTATATAATAGTCAAAATGGCATATCATCTATACATATGGCAGAACATGTGCCTTATGAGGTTCTGAAAAATAATAGACCTTATAACAATAATATTTTTTTCTTTTATTCTTTATTGTTATTTTGCATTTTATGTAGAAAATTTTTTTTTTCTTAAAGCTGGGTTCATTTTATCAAAATTAAATGTATCAATTTGTAACTGAAATTGAAACAAAAATTGGTCTTTCAAAACGCACTTAAAAAAAAAAATCAATTTGGATTGGTTTAAATTTGATAGTTCAAGATTGTCAATTTCAATTGAAATCGAATAAAACCAAATGCGATCCAAATAAAATTAAAACTGAAAAAAATCGTATAAGAAACAAATAAAACTTCATAGTTTCAACCGAAATTTTAAAATGATACTAAATGCGATTGAATACATAAAAACTGAATAAGAATGAAATCAAACCTGTTTATTTATTTATTTATTTATTTTAATATGTCTGGATTTGGTACGGTTTTGATTTATGCATATCTTCTCCTCAATCAAAATTAAACCATTGACACCCTTAACTCAAAATCTATATGACAAAAATTGTTCTTTTTTTCTATTTTTGGTTGGCCTCCATGTCTGATTTCGAGGGAAGACTTTTGGTTAGCCTGGCTATTCCTTCAATAGCAGAAGAAAACTTTTGTTGGGGGATGGGGGGGAAGTCCAATCATGCAGTAGTAAAGGACTTTCCAATGCTAAAAAGACTACTAGGGCTGTTTCAATTGGACTTGGTGGTCCTTGAGTCATTTTTCCTTCTTTTTCACAGTTCAAGTTTAAAAAAAAGTTATACATGCGAAATTAAAAGGATTAAGGTTCTAAATATTAATATTAGATCAGTAGGATCATACTAATATTGGCTGAGACCGATACCTATACCTAATTGATTCTGAATCGGATATCAGTATTAGAACAAGAATAAAATTATCAAAAAAGATTTTTTTTTTTCTTTAAATAAAAGTAGAGGTAAAAAAATCGACCGATCTGAATCGGATCCGAATCCCATGATTTAAATCCCTGATGGAACTGGCTGTTGTCGGTGGCTTCCCCACTACTCCTTCCGCACGTGCGTCCCAACTGTTCTTAGGCTGATATGACTGGCATGACGTTATCATCTCCTCATCCCAACGTAAGAAGTCTTATGTCTAGATTCTTCTTACAAAAAATTGTAGATAATTAAGATCGAAAAAACGGAAATGAATAAGAAGTAGAAAAGAACAAAAATATTCTTTACAATGAAAATTGAAAGGGAGGCATCTACACCTAATATATAGTTGAGACTACTATGGCTTTCGTTGACGCCAAGTCGCCATTGTTCTTTCTTTTTATGGACGATATCAATTTTCATTCAATTCAAGTCTTCCTACGATTGATTAATGAGATAGTGTAGGACATCAGAGATATTAATTGTTCTCTTGTTCGATTAGTTAGAATTTTAGCTGGTCCAACAAAGTGAAGAGTTATAGTGTAAACCAAAGTATTAACTGCATCTTCTTGGTTAACATAAACAGTTCGCTGAGCGTAGTTGCCATCAGCTACTTGTTCAGTTAGCTGTTGCGAAACACGAGTTGTAGCACCAATAATTTGCTATCTAATCTCTTCAAACAGATAAAAATTCCACCAGCCACGAAGTTGGCCAGTAAAACCAGTTGCTATCATTTTAGCAACATCTAAATCAGATGAATGATTAAGTTTTGCTGTTGTAGCATACATTAACATATGTTTCAGGAGATTGATGATTTGGTACTCAGTCAAACTATCAATATTCCACCAAAAATAGTATTACCATCGATAGGGAAATTATCAGGTCCTCCTTCTACTTCAAATTGAAGATCGGCAGGAGAAGGTCGAGGGTAATAATAGTTTTTAGGAGCGGTAGGCATAATTTTTCAAGCTCTTCTCATAACTTGATTAAGATGAGGAAGAGAGTTAGGAACTGCTGCCTGTTGAGGTAGCATAGACTGGATTCTTTCTCTGCAAATTCTAGTTCAGAATCTGAAAGGTCAGTAAGAGAAAGAGTTAGGGCCTGGCTGTCTTCTAATTTATCCTTAGTTACCAAGAGTTTTTGGAGTCGGGTAACAATTTCATCAATAATGGTAGACTCCGTTTTCTTTTTTTGAATATCCAGGGTAGGAGGAGGTTTGAATAAGACAGACTGGTTACTTCTAGGTTGAGAAGTGGAAGGCCCTTTATGATTACTTCTAGGTTGAGAAGCAAAAGTTGGCCAAACATATTCAGCTATAGTATGAGATGTAGACAGGGTAGTATTCTTTAATGAGCCTACAATTGTCTCAATACGATCCGTTTGGCTTCCAATAAACTGAAGGCAAAGATTAGTAAAGTTATTCTGTTCAACAACTTGACTAAGTTGCAATTCAGTCAGAGGAGCAGAGGTTCGGCTTGAAGTTTTTAGCGGAACTGCAACTCTATGTTCACCTATCTTTAAGGCTTGAAAGGGAGGATGGACAGATTCAATTTCTGTTCCGTCCTTGGAGACATAAGTGGTGGTTATCTTCTTAATCTCACTAACCTGATGAGCGTTAGAAGATCTGTCAAGAAGATATAGTTTTAACCACGAGAAAAAGGGAAAATTAATTTTATGAGTTTCCATATGAGAAACTCATTTCTCATGAAGCTCTTGCCGCTCAGAATTTGAAGGATAATGTTCTTCAAAAATTTTTCTTTTTCCTTCATTCTTTGCGGATCTATATTCTTGAATTAAGAATTTCTTATTAATTTGGAAATTGGGTTCTTCAATGATATGAAGCATCAAAATTCCTAAGGCTTGCATATCAGATGGAGTTGGAGAAGAAGATGTAGTTTCCTGATTAATAGGAGCAGAAGTAGGTTGATATTGAGCCTGGGAGTGGTCTCTTGGCAGAGGACCATAAACAGGTTGATTAACCTGAGAAGGTGTACAATTTGTACCCTAAAGATTGATTATTCCATCATAATTCTCATTCTGAAGTCTAGCAGTGGAAGCACGAGAAGGTGCTTGATACTGAGGATATTCAAAAGAAGAGGAAATTACATAAGAGGTAGATCTTCAAGAATCATTAGATCTACGATCAAAAGTAATTTCAATATCACCAGAAGGAAGCTGAGTGATGCATGATGGAGAAGTTCTCATGGGTGGCTGGGGTTGAGCCATAGAGGTTAAGGTCCAAGAGTTAGGAAACATTTAAATTTGTTCTTTTCTGTTATTCGTCAAGCAGGACTTGTTGTTTTTGCAAAGAAAATCAAATTGTTTCAAACTAATGTTCACTTCTTGGGACACTATATATCCTTCGGATCTATCATTCCCATAGAACGAGCCATTCAGTTTGCTGACAAATTTCCTGATGAAATAACAGATAAGACTCAACTTCAAAGGTTTCTTGGTAGCCTAACTTATATTACTGAATTCTATAAAGATTTAGCAAAGGATGCCAAACCTTTGTTTAATAGGCTTAAAACGCAGCCTGAACCATGGACATCTGTACATACTGACTCTGTCCGAACAATCAAGCTTAAAGCTAAAACCCTTCTGTGCTTAAGCTTAGCACGACCTGACTGTTTTAAAATTATTGAGACCGATGCCTCCGAATTCGGTTACGGTGGTATTCTGAAGCAAAAGTGTCATAACCTTCCTAAGGAAGTATTAGTACGATTTACTTCAGGTACTTGGAATTCCACTCAATAAAAATATTCAACAATTAAAAAGGAAATTCTTTCACTTATTTTGTACATAACCAAATTTAAAAGTGATCTTTTAAATCAACATTTTTTAGTCAGAATCGACTGTAAGGCAGCCAAGGATGTTCTTGAAAAGGATGTCAAACATCTTGCCTCCAAACAGATCTTTGCCCGATGGCAATCACTCCTTTCTATTTTTGATTTTGACATTGAATTTATTAAAGGCAGTACTAACAGTTTACCTGATTTCTTAACTTGAGAAATTTTACAGGGCTCGTAAGCAAAAGGCTGTAGTCCCTGTCACCACCAGTAAATAAGTTGCCTCCTCTTCTTGTAGGCAACTACAAGAACACCCTTCTCCTATATCCTCACAATCTCCTTCGCCTGCCTCAATATTAAGGCCAGCCAATAACTCCCCTTTCACAGCAATAAATTTTTTCCAAGTAATCCCTATCGAAACCATCCATCTTCATCACACTCCTTCCGAAATTTCCACCATCTACCTCCATGACCACCTTCATCCCTCTACTGGTGATAAAACTTGTTTTTTCTATGAAAGAATTCTTGAAGAAACTCAAAGTGCTCAAATTCAGCATAACTATAGATCTGCACATGTTCGGGCTTATTTGAAGCTCAATATTATTAACATCATTCGAAATCGAAAATGGGGATCTTCTCCCTCATTCAAACGCGAATTCCATGATATCACCGGCCTTAAACTCAGGTCATATGATTATGCTGATTATGTCAAAGCATGGGACATGATATTCTTATATCAGAACGGTCATGAGACCCATTCCTGGTTTGTGAAGTTTCGACTTCAACACACCTTATTAGGTGTGCCAAACTGGTTTATTCATTAGTTCTTCACTTGGGGACCACCAACAGAATTTCTTATATATATATATATATATATAAACATTGGTGTATTACAAAAATTATTACAAGTAAATAAAAGCCACATGTGTGGTTTTACGTTAAAAAAAGAAAGAGAGAACTGATGACTATTGACAGTTTAAATAAAGAAAACTATTATTGACACTTACATAACAAATTTAACCAAAAAGGTTTAATCAATACCAAGATATCCATCTATATTTAAATACATTAACAACTCAAGATCCGAAACGGATTCTAAAGAGTTGTTCCTCAAGTAATTAAGTTTTCTTTTTTGGGTAGAAACTCAAGTAATTATGTTAGTAATTGAATCATATACAGTCATGAAGAAACAAAATGCTTGCAAAAAATAAATAAATAAATAAAAAGGAAAAGGAAGTAATAGATGGAGTTCATTGCTATGACAAATAGTTGTGCATTCCCTTACCACTTATAAAATTTACATATAAATATTTCCTTCTATTCCAATTTTATTAAATTTCATCCCTTCATGAAAGGGGGTAAAAGAGGAAAAAACTAGATATAGAAAATATAAAAGATAACGTTGAGCCTCAAGATTTGCCCCAATTTTGATATTTATCCAGATCTACGAATGTGGGATTGGGTAAGAATCGGATCAATCGATATCAATTTTGGCCAATCTAAAACTGATTCCGATCCTTTGCTTCTTGTTTTGGAGACAAAATTCATCTGCCATGAAAGAGGGTCGAAGGTTTGGTTATAGTGTTGGTTCTATGGTGGTCTAGGTTGGGTCAGTAAATAGGGCCTTTTTTTTCCATAGAGGGATGGTAGGTAGAGCAAAAATTAAAGACAACATCTACTTCTAGTTCCTTCATCAGGCTTATATTCTTCCTTTTCTTCTAATAAAAAAAGAAATAAAAAATAATAGGGACCTTTTCTTCTTGTTGATCTTGGTTGGAAATGTTGAGAAAATAAACATTTAAAGGGAAAATGAGTCCTTCCCCAAAATAGAGGATACACACTAGCTCCTCTCACTCTTTATCTCTCTCCTAGGACAGATAAACACTTCTCTACCATAAGAAGAGAGAAAGCGATTAGGAGGTGCACTCTTGGACATGAAATTTTTTATTTATTTATTCAATTTTTTTTTTTTTGAGTGCAAGACCCACTATGGGTTAAAAAAGACAAGTGACCCATTGAAGGTCTAGACAAAGATCCACAATGGGGTCAACATGGGCTCTTGGGGGTTGCACTTTTCTTTTTTATTTTTCTTTCCGAATGTGGGAGTGGAAAAATTGATCGCTGGACCTCCTTGGACTTATGCTACATCCATTGGTTGATTGTTTCAAGGTATTTCTCCAGTTCCCCTATTTTTAATTATAGAGATTATTGCTTTATTTGTTGTAACCCGGCAGTCACTGAGAGGAGGGGTGAATCAGTGAGTCTAATTCTGATCCCTAAAAATCCATCTGATGTCTGGCCAAGAAAAACCTGATATACCTGTCTCTGTTTACACACAATCTTATGCATACTCAGCCTCTCGTAGGCACTTCCAAGTGTGTACACTCATTCCACATTTCACGCATATCAATATAAAATACAAACAACAAGCACCCATAACACAGGATTTTTATGAGGTTTGGCAATTTATCTACATTCCCAGAGTAGTGCCTGTAAAGGCTTCGTACCTACTCAATACTCTACTTTTGACTGCACCCACAGTCGGGAGTACTCACACCCAATTTTCTCAAGTTGAAGCTAAGATGGCACTCAGAGTGTCAGTACAATGTTTAGCACCCACTACACGGGAGCACCCACTCCCAGTGCTTAGCACCCACTAAGCACTCAATAAAGAATACAGTAAATTTGGGCTTATATCAATGCCCTACATTCAAGCTCTGCCCAGCATATACATCCACAACTAGCTAGCATGTTTACAATTCATCCACAACTAACCTAACATGTATACATTCATCCACAACTGACCCGAACATACATACATGCATATAATGTAAATCAAAAGTTAGAGAATCTTACAACTGATTGTCTAAGATGACTGGAAACTTGTACTGACAAGTTTGGTGCTCACACCTTCTCTCTCCTTGGCTTCTTACTCTTCAAAGCAAATACATCATTGGTTTCTTCTCTTCCTCCTTGGCTTTAAGTTAATGTTTCATTAACACATCTCAACCACCTCTTTTACCTCCTTTAATGGCCTAAGAACATTTATCATCAAGTATTCATATTCATTCAAGGACCAACAAAGAGGGGGAAGTTTCTCTTACCAAAATCGTAGCCTTCTTTCACTCAAAACTTATTTTTCTTGCTTCCATAGTGTAGGGCTTGAAAAAACGAAGAAGTAGCAACTTGGTTCACCCAACTCTAAGTTAAAATGAAGGAGATATGACCATTTGAAGTTGGAGCAATGAGATAGCCTGAAATGGAATCTTCGCAGGAGTGGCATAGGTTACACCAGCGGCACACTCTATATAGGCGCAGATCTGGCCGTAGATCACATCAAAAGGTATCTCTTAATCTGAGTTGTCCTATTAAACCAACGGACAATAGATCTAAACTGTAATACCTTACTTCTTAAACCCGGTCTGATTACACGATTGACCCAGTTTAACCATGCAGGACCCGAATCGGAGAGAGTTAAGGCGGGTTCCTTATGGACCATGATGGCAAGGGTGACCTTAAACACAGGCTGGCCAGACAAGTCTGAGCCAGTGCCAGAAGAGACGGGAGTACCTAAGCCGTGTACATGCACATATCATAAGGCCATGTACGGATAAAACAGGTATGTAGCCGTATCTTAAGACGCATACGTATATTACATCTTATGCCAAGAGTGAGATTCGTGTCGAGAGTCGAACTCTATCAAAATCTCACTTGTTGGCCAAGTTTTGGCCCTCAGGTGGGCGGTCACAGGTGGGCGCATCCGCCCACCTGAGTGACCCACCCATGAGGTTACAAGATGTTTTAAAAGGCATAAATAGCTATCTTATGTTTTTCTTTTTTCTTTTTCTCATTTATGACACTTGGACGTTTGGTGAGAAGAGTAAAGAGGAGAGAGAAAAGAAGGGAAAGAAGAGGAAAAGAAAAGGAAAAGGAAGAAGAGACGGATTTCAGCGGCGCCGAGGTTTGATCTTCCCATTCCGACGCCGGAAGAGTGATCTCCAATACGAGATCTACGTTTAGAGGTGAGCAAAGGCTAGGTTCCTTAAACTTTCACCATACCCCAGTAAAACCCTTGATTTGGGTAGAGTTTCTTGAGGTCTTGTAAATCCCCCTTGTGATGATGAATCTAAGGTTTAATAGATGATCTATGTATTGATTTTGAAGGATTTGAAGAAATGTTTATAAGGTTGGCAACAGCATTGGTGATTTGAAGTGATTTTGGGGTTTGAAGGAGTTCTTGAGCAAAGAAGGTAAGATGGCTTTCCATCCCTTAAATCTATCCTAGATCTAGGTTAGAACCATCTTATGAGACCTTGAATGTGTGAAGAATGGGTTGGGAAGAGCCCCATTTGATTCCCCAAAGGTTGGGGAAGGTTTCAGGCGAAAATGGCATTTTTCCGCCAAGACCGGTGGGCTAAGACTAGTGGGCCAAATGGCTCGCCTGAGGGTACCCGCCTGAGAGGGTAGATCCTCGGGGCCAACCGACGGGCCGACCGGTGGGCCACCTTGCCCACCGGTCTTAGCAGGACCCTCGAGGCCAATAGGTGGGCCGACCGGTGGGCCGACTTGCCCGCTAGTCATGACCGGTGGGTCTGACTGGTGGGTCATGACAGGTGGGCTGTCCGACCCACCCGAGAGGCTCCCAACGTGATTTTTACGTCCGAACGAACCCAAAACGGATGTGCGACTTTCTTTTAGGATTCTAAACATGATTTTATCATGGATCATGTTAATTTTGATCCCAATGTGGTGAAATACTAACCCCAGTCACTTATGATAGGTTCATCAAATCTTACGTTTCTCGCACCGGATCTCACCCGTACCAAGTGTGAGTCCTTGTACACTACAGGTAAGTGGGGAGAGGACGTTTGGCATTATTTTAAGGCTTGTTGTGCATCATTCCATTGTATCTAGATTATCCATGTCATCATGCAAATTATATGTAGCTTAGCCATCCTCACATTATCTTATGCCATGTGTGTTGTGATTATTTTCTCAATGTTAAATGATGATGTGCTTATGAGATGAATGTTGACATCATTGTGCATAATGCATTAATAGACTAGATGCCGTAGTCGGCTTGGAAACGAGAGCATTGGTGACCTGTGGAATGGGACGCGGAGGCACTATACAATCGTATTGTCATATAGGAGCATGCAGTGTAGGATTATCACCTTCCCGTTCTACGACCCTTCCCAACAGGGGTTGAGGTTTTGGGTTACCATTTGGGGGGAAGCAATGGTCGGGGTTGTCGGGTCACTGTGGCAGTTAGACATACGCCCGGCTGATCATTAGGACAGTCGACAACCTCGGTGGTATATTCAAGAGGGCTAATCGTACTGCTTTTAAATTGCTGGAGTCAGCACCTTTAATTACTGTCATTTACTTTTTGTTGAGAGCCGGTGGTCGGCATGTTTTACTTTTTCGAGTACTCACAGTGGGCCTTCTCCGACAGCCCTATGGGCGTATCGCGGGATGGAGTTCGCGGCTTGTACCCGGAGTATACGCGCACTGTGGTTGTAGTAGCACTAAACCAAAGACTTAGTAATGTTGATTAGGTGGAAGTGATTAAAATTAATTGCATAGCATATAGTGCATATGGTTGTGATTGGTTGTGTGGACTGCTGTGTGGTCCTTCTTTTCACTTACTGAGCTAGTGAGCTCATCTCACGTATGCACCTCTTTTAGATGATTTTGCAGGTCATCAACCTGAAGGGCATGGGTTGGGCCCCACAGTTGAATTCCCTGAAGAGGATTGGTGGGTCCCCGAGGAATTAGAGCACAGCACAGATTGCTCGTGCGAGGGCTGTGCTACGGGATCGCAGCTCTGATGCCGAGCTGAGCTTAACTGTTGATACCCAGCTGAGCTCTTCTTCTGATACCGAGTTGAGCTCTACCTTTTGATATCGAGCTGAGCTTTACCTTTGATGCCGAGCTGAACTCTACTTTTGATACCGAGCTGAGCTGTACCCTTTGTGTTTTTGATGATCCCTTTTGTGTACTTGATATGTAAATTGTATTCTTTTGTGTAAATATCATGCCTGCGGGCCCACATGTACTTAACTATGTATTACAATTTGGGTATCAAGTATAATAGGAATATTTACAGGTAAATTTAAGCCTTCCGCTGAACTGATGAACACTTTCTTAGTTGTGTGTATACTGTGGTTGGATACTATATTAGATGATCCTGGTAGGTTTGGGTTAACATGTGTTAACCCGTTCACCAGTCTGGTTCTGTGTGAATGGGGTGTGACATAAACCATAGGTTTTGAATTTTGATGACATCATCATGAGGTAGGCGCTGACATCGTTAGAGGCGTTGTCGACCATGGATTGGTCACATCAGCACATATTCTAGAAGGTTGTTGGCTTAACCCATAATCATTTAGAGACCATTAGATCTGGATCTATAAGATCTAGTTGATCCAGATCTAAGGATTGGAATCTAAGCTTCGATGATGATGTACATGCAACACATGCTAGTCAATGCAATATGATGTAGCGTCAAACCATCATATCTAATACACTCCACCAATGAGAAGCCTCGGGTAAGCATCTTTAATGCAAGTTCTTGCATGAAATGGCAGATCTGAATCTGACCGACGTTGCTCAATCTAAGCCGTGTATTAAGGATCCCTCTGATTCTCTTATATACACATAAGCCCCTACCTTCATAAATTTCAGTACTTAAAGACCCCTTGCAACTTAGACCTTCAAAAGCTTGAAATTACACAAAAGCCCTTCAAATTTCAAAAATAAATTCCAAAAAATCCACCCAACACCGAGAGCAACTGATGAATTTTTGGTTTGGATTTTCAAACCAGCTTTACGGAAACACTTATAACTTTTTCATACTATATCCGATCGAGATGAAATGAAGTGCGTTGGAACCGTGACTAGATACTCTACGACTTTCCAGAAGACCGATCATCTGAATCAGCCATGTAGAAAGACCAAAATGCCCGTATTTTTTTCAATAATGCATCTTTCTCATATGGAATCGAAACATAATGAAATCAGAACCGTTGGAAAGATCGGATTTTTTTCGTATCGTTACATGGAGAATACTTCCTTTAAAAAAATTCATCTTTAATGTCGAAACTACCCTCAGCTGCCACAAATGTTGTAACTTCTTCATACGGTATCAGAATGCGACAAAATCAGATGCACTGGACTAGAAAGATTACAATCTATCTTTTTCATGAAGTAATGATCTTCCAAAAATATCATTTTCACAGAAAATGCCCCCAAGCGTAAATAAGCTAATTTTACCAGTTTTGACCTAGAAACCCGCACCACATAAAAAGGATGTATCAAACCATTCCATGCATACCAAGTGGCTCTGTTATCTCATTGGTGACACTGGATACTACCATGTCATCATTTTCATCCACGTCACCCAAACTGGCCATGTCATCATTTTCATCCACGTCACCCAAACTGGCCATGTCATCACTGCCACGTGGTTGGGTTGCCAACAAGGACAACCATAAAACAACAATCTCTCCCTTTGGAGTTGTTGGTAACCTCCTCATCACTAATACACTCCAAAACTCTGATGAGTAACTCTCTCCCCCCTTTGGAAACAAGTACAAATGGTGGAACCAATAGACTCCTCTTGAGTCCAATATGGGGGTAGTAACATCAAGTAACTTACTCCCCCTCTCCCAGTGCCCCTAGTGCTTGGGAACAACCACTACTTCCAGTTTCTGTCTGAGGAACTCAAATTGATTTTGGGAATTGGTTTAGTAAAGATATCAGCCATTTGCTCTATTGTGGAAATAAACTCCACCCTTAATTCACCTTCCATCACCTTGTCTCTTAAGAAATGATACCGGATAGTAATGTGCTTTGTTCTAGAATGCATCACCGGGTTCTTGGAGATGTTGATAGTACTAGTATTATCACAATATAGTGGCACTTCCTGCTCAACCTCCACAATCCTTCAACATCTGCTTTATCCACAACACTTGTGTACAACAAGATGTAGCTACAATGTATTCTGCTTCTGCAATTGAAAGAGAGACTGACTCTTGCTTCTTACTATGCCATACCGCCAAGCTGCTCCCCAAATAGAATGCACCACCACTGGTGCTCTTCCTCTCATCTGCACATCCGGCCCAATCTGCATCCGAAAAAGTTGACAAACTAAAGCTTTTGACTTTCGGATACCATAACCCAAACTCACTAGTCCCTTTCTGATATTTGAAAATTCTCTTCACTGCTGCCACGTGTGTCTCTTTTGGTCCTGCTTGGAATCTAGCTACTATGCACATAGCTTGTAAGATGTCAGGCCTACTAGCTGTTAGATATAATAGGCTACCAATCATTGACCTATACGAGGTGTGGTCAACTGATGGAGAGTCATCTTCTTTGCTCAACTTACACCTAGTCATCGTAGGTGTACTAACTGACTTGCAATCCTCTATGGTAAATCTCTTCAATATCTCCCTCACATACTTGGATTGAGATATGAAGATACCTTTCATCTTCTGACTGATCTGCAAGCCCAAGAAGAATGATAGTTCACCCAACATGGACATCTTAAACTCATCTTGCATCCTTATTGCAAAATCTCTGCACAACTCATCTTTGTGACCCCCAAAGATGATATCATCTACATATACAACCACCACAAGCTGACTGTTTTTTTCAGTTCTGATGTAGAGATTACTGTCCAATAAGCCTTTTTTGAAACCCAACTTGCACAAGTAAGAGTCCAATATGAAGTACCATGCCCTTGGAGCTTGTTTCAAACCATACAATGCCTTCTTCAATCTGCATACAAGAGTGGGGTCCTCACTTAGCTGAAACCCATCAGGTTGCTCTATGTAAACCTCCTCTTCCAAGTTTCCATTTAGAAAAGTTGATTTAACATCCATCTGATAGACCTTAAAGCCCTTGTACACTGACAAAGCCAAGAACATTCTGATAGCCTCAAGTCTTGCCACTGGAGCAAAATTTTCCTCAAAATCAATGTCATCCACTTGAGCATACCCCTTACATACATGTCTTGCTTTGTTCCTCACCACTTGACCACTTTTATTGAGTTTGTTTCTAAAAGCCCATTTAGTACCAATTATATTCTTGTCAACTGGTCTAGGGACTAGATCCCAAGTGTGATTCCTCTCTATCTGATCAAGTTCTTCATTCATGGCCTTCATCCAACTCTCATCATTGCTTGTCTTATCAACAGTTTTTGGTTCAATCTTCGAAAAAAGAGAGTAGGTGTTGATCTTCACTCTTCTAGTATGAACACCTACAGTGGGGTCATCAATGATTAACTCATCTGTTCCTTGTTGATCAACTCTGTTGTGTATCTTCTGTTCATCTGAATCTACCTCAGCCTGTTCAACATCAACCTCATCTTTTCTTTTGGGTCTACTATCAACCAGGTCATTCTCATCAACATGATCTTCAAATTCTGAAAGTTCATTTATTGAGCTTGAAGGAATATCTCTTTTTTTTATCAACTGTGACATCAGCACTCTCTATAATGTTTTCAAGTCTGTTGTTGTAGCATCTATAGGCCTTACTTGAAGTAGAATAGCCTAAAAATATACCCTCATCAGCCCTATCATCAAACTTACCCAAATCTTGGGTTGTGTTCTTGATGTAACACTTGCTACCAAAGACCTTGCAGTGTCTTGTTGTAGCCCTTCTTCCAAACTAGATTTCATATGGAGTCTTGCTTTTATGAGGTCTCAACATGCATCTGTTATGGATGTACACTGCAGTTAAAACTGCTTCCATCCAGAACTTTTTACCCATGTCATTCTCTGCTAACATTGTTCTAGCCATGTCCTACATTGTTCTATTCTTTCTCTCTGCAACACCATTCTGTTGGGGTATTCTTGGAGCAGAAGTTTGTTTCCTGATACCATGCTCATAGCAGTATTCTTCAAAATCATCTCAACTGTACTCACCTCATTTGTCAGATCTCAAACACTTTATCTTCTTCCTTGTCTGATTCTCAACTTGCTTCTTAAAGATCATAAATCTTTCTAAAGCCTTTGACTTATGTTTCAAGAACATCACTCACACCATTCTTGAATGATCATCAACAACCAACATGATGTATCTCTCTCATGAGGTGCTAGGTGTCCTCATAAGACCACATAGGTCTGTGTGAATCAACTCCAATGGTGAACTGGAATAGTACTCCTTAGACTTGTAGGAGATTCTGGTTTGCTTTTCCTTCTGACAAGATGCACATATAGGATTGGAGAACTTCTTCAACTCAGGAACATCTCTCACTGCCTTCTTTGAAGAAATCTTAGCAAAGTTCTTGAAATCAATATGCCCAAGTCTTTTGTGCCATAACCATGTCTCCTCATCTATGTTGACCATGTAAGAATCTTTCTCTAACTCTGTCAAGGTGTACAGGTTCCCTGAAGTTCTCTGTCTAGTAGCTACAACCTTAACCCTTAATAAGGCTAGCTCATCTACATAGCCATCAAATTATGCTAGAATCTCATATTACTCCTCTAGTTGTGACTTCAAAGCCACTTTCTTTAACTCAAGAGTGTTGCAGTCAATGGTCTTTTGTGAGAGTTGATACTCAAGATCATCTAAAGTCTTCCTTAACTTATTGGCTTGATCTCTCAACTCAAGAACTATTTGTTCTTGCCCCTTAAGGTCTTGAGTGACTTTTTTCACTTTCTTCCTTTCTCTTTTAAGCTCTCCGCAGGCAACTGTGAGTTTAGCCTCTAAATGTGATTTTTCATCTTCATCTTCTTTTTTTGTAAAATCTTCATTGCTAGAAGAATCTTCTTTGTTTTCTTCCACATCTATTGAGACTATAAATATAGCCTCATCATCTTCATTATTAAATGATTCTTCAGACTTTTTATCAGATGTGTCACTGCATTTCTTAGAAACCAAACTTTTCTTCTTGTCTTTGCCTTTCTTGTATCTATTTGAGAAGAACTTCTTCTTTCCCTTGAAATGACTTTTCTTTTTACTTTCATCTTCATCACTTTCTATTTTTCCTTGATTAGGACACTTGGCTGTAAAATGTCCAATCCTTCCACAGTTGAAGCATTTGAAAGACAACTTGTCCTTGTATTTTTCTGTTATCTTTTTCAACTTTCTAGTAAAATGAGTTGTAACCTCATCTTCACTCTTATCAGTATCCTCCACAGACTGCTTCTTCTTCTCCTTGATTTTCAATTTTTTAAATGCCTTGAAAGCGGCTTGTTTATTAGTAGACTTGCCCTTTTTCCCATCTCATTTCAAGAGCTGTGAAAGTGCCATTCACTTGATCAAAAGTGATAGTGTCTAGGTCCTTTGCCTCTTCAATAGCTGACACCTTGGAATCATACTTGGGCAATAAAGATCTCAGGATTTTCTAACAAACAACTGAATCCTCTAGATTGGCTTCCAGACCCCTAATAGAGTTGACCACTTCATTTATCCTGATTATATAGGTGTCAATATTCTCTCCCTCTTGCATTAGTAGACTTTCAAACTGGCATCTGAAGGTTTGAAGCTTTGCTTTCCTTATCTTTTCATCTCCTCCATAAATGCTCTTCAGTCTTCCCCAGATATCATTGGCTGAGTCACAATCCATTACCTTAGCCATCACACTCTTATCTAATGCTGAGAATATTGCATTCACAGTTTTCTGATTGTAACAATAAGCCTTCTTAGCTTCATTGTCAATCGGACCTCCTTCAGGTTCCTTGTATCCAATCAGAACTGATGCCCAAATATCATAACCTAGTGAACCTAGGTACAACTACATTCTCCTCTTCCACAAGATAAAATCAGATCCATCAAACTTTGGTGTATGTCCTGAATAGCCTTCACCTGCCATACTATCACTGTCACTGCCTCTGGATCACTCAGCTGTTGATTAAACTATCACTGAGTATCGGCTCTGATACCAATTGTTGTAACCCGACAGTCACTGAGAGGGGGGTGAATCAATGAGTCTAATTTTGCTCCATAAAAACCTGTCGGATGTTTGATGAAGAGAAACCTGATATACCTGTCCCTATTTGCACATACTCGTATGTACACTCAGCCTCTCATAGGCACTTCTAAATGTGCACACTCATTCCACATTCCACGTACTTTAATATAAAATACAAACAACAAGCACCCATAACACAGGATTTTTACGAGGTTCGACAATTTACCTACATCACTGGAGTAGTGCCTGTAAAGGCTTCGTACCTACTCAATACACTACTTTTGACTCCACCCATAGTCGGGAGCACCCACACCTAATTTTTTCAAGCTAAAGCTGAGATGGCACTCACAATGCCAGTACAATGTGTAGCACCCAATATACGAGAGCACCCACTCCTAGTGCTTAACACCCACTAAGCACTCAATAAAGAATACAGTAAATTTGAGCTTATATCAATGCCCTACAGTCAAGCTCTGCCTAGTATATATATCCACAACTAGCTAGTATGTTTACAGTTCATCCACAACTAACCTAGCATATATGCATTCATCCACAACTATCCCTAATATACATATATGCATATAATGTAAATCAAGAGTTAGAAAATCTCACAACCGATTTCCTGGGATGACTGAAAACTTGTACCGACAAGTTTAGTGCTCACACCTTCTCTCTCCTTGGCTTCTTGCTCTTCAAAGCAAACACATCATTGTTTTCTTCTCTTCCTCTTTAGCTTTGAGTTAATGTATCATTAACAAGTCTCAACCACCTCTTTTACCTCCTTTAATGGCCTAAGAACATTTATCATCAAGTATTCATGTTCATTCAAGGACCAATAAAGAGGGGGAAGCTTCTCTTACCAAAATAGTAGCCTTTCTTCACTCAAAACTCGTTTTTCTTACTTCCATAGTGTAGGGTTTGAAACAACGAAGAAGTAACAATTTGGTTCACCCAAATCTGAGTTAAAATGAGGGAGATATGACTATTTGAAGTTGGAGCAATGAGATAGCCTGAAATAGAATCTTCGTAGAAGTGCCATAGGCTCCACCGGCGGTGCACGCAAAAGAGGGGCAAATCTGGCCGTAGATCTCATCAAAAGGTATCTCTTAATATGAGCTATTCGATTAAACCAATGGATAATAGATCTAACTATAGATTTTGAATCTCGATGACGTCATCATGATGTAGGTGCTGACATCGTCAGAGGCGTTGTCGACCACGGATTGGCCACATCAGCACATATTCCAAAAGGTTGTCAGCTTAACCCATAAATGTGAATCATTTAGAGATCATTAGATCTAGATCTATAAGATCTAGCTGATCCAGATCTAAGGGATTGGAATCTAAGCTTCGGTGATGATGCACATATGACACACACTAGTCAATGCAATATGGTGTAGAGCCAGACCATCATATCTAATACACTCCACCAATGAGAAGCCTCGGGTAAGCATCTTTAACGCAAGCTCTTGCACGAAACGTCAGATCTGAATCTGATCGACGTGGCTCAATTTGAGCTGTGTATTAAGGATCCCTCTGATTCTCTTATATACACATATACCCCTGCCTTCATATATTTCAGTGCTTAAAGACCCCTTGCAACTCAGACCTTCAAAATCTTGAAATTACACAAAAGCCCTTCAAATTTCAAAAATAAATTCTAAAAAATCCGAAGAATTTTTTGTTTGGATTTTCAAACCGGCTTTACGGAAACACTTATAAATTTTTTATATGATATCCGATCGAGATGAAATGAAGTGCGTTGGAACTGTGAATGGACGTTCTACGGCTTCCTAGAAGACCCGATCATCTGACTTAATCATGTAAAAAGACCAAAACACCCTTGGCTTTTCAATGATGCATTTTTCTCATACGGAATCGGAACATGATGAAATCAGAACCGTTGGAAAGATCGAATTTTTTTCGTATCGTTACATAGAGAACACTTCCTTTAAAAAATTCATCTTCAATACCGAAACTACCCTCGACTGTCACAAATACCGTAACTTCTTCATACGATATCGGAATGTGACAAAATCAGATGCATTGGACTAGATAAATTACAATCTATCTTTTTCATGAAGAAACAATCTTCCAAAAATGTCATTTTCACTACTGAAAATGCCCCTGAGCGTAAATAGGTCAATTTTGCCAGTTTTGACCTAAAAACCCGCACCACATACTAAAGATGTATCAAACCATTCCATGCATACCAAGTGGCTCTGTTATCTCATCGGTGACACTGGATACTACCATGTCATCATTTTCATCCACGTCACCCAAACTGGCCATGTCATCACCGCCTTGGCCGGGTTGCCAACAAGGACAACCATAAAACAACATTATTTCATAAAGAAAAGCTAAAATTTTCAAATTTAATTAGTCTGCCATTCAAGTCCAAAGACTATTTCAAGAATTCTCATTAAGGAGACTGTGAGTGTTAGTAGGGATCGTTAAGAGATAGGATCCGCGCTAGTACGATCACTCAGTTGTACAAGTCAACGATCAACACTTGTCCCACTTTTTGCCATTACAAGGACAAAGATAGGTATATCTGAGAAAAAAAACACAGATGTTGGTCATTGACTCGAACGACCAGGTGATCATACAAGCAAAGAATCTGCACTCGATCATTAATAAAATATAAAGTATTTTCTTTCAAATAGATTGCGGATCATATTCTGTTTTTTTTGTTAGTTAATTTAAAATCCTATAAAGCGACCACTTATCTGGCGCTTTAAGATGATATATCTATCACAAGGAATCTTCGTTTTTTCTTTTCAAGATTGTTAGTCTCATTCTACAAGAAAAAAGGTACAATAGAATCTCACTTTACAAGAGGGCTTACAAAATAATTTAAAGTTGATCAACTATGCTTGGACTAAGCATACATGATGCTAATGCTATATATTCTTTTCTGTGTTGTAAGTCTCAGTAAAAGCTTAATAATGATTGAGAAGAAAAGAATGTTATCCAGTTTTATTTTCTACGCTCAGACATGTGTGGGATAATGTCAAATTTTTTGTTCCCGCCTTGTCTCCTTGGCTCTCTCACTAGTTGTCTTTGTGATTCAGGAGAGAAGACCTGTGTAAGGAGAGAAAGCAATTCCGAAGTTCAATAATATGTAAATTTTGGGACACTTAGAATCAGAGATTAGGATCCATACATATCTTTCCCATATTTAAGGGAAGAATTTTGACTGCTCAAGTCTTCTTGTTCAGATTTCTTGGTAAGGTCAAAATTACATGTTGGGAAGTTGTAACACAACCAGTGCCGCCCAACGAGATGTCGATCTTTTTCTATTTAAACTATTCTTCTCAACCATATATGTTTATATGCTTGCTTGATTAAAGATAGTTATTGTTTACCTAAAAAAAGTTTAAAAATAGTGATTTATGTGCATGTGTGTGTGATTGTGTGTGTGGAAGCAATGATATGTAAGAGGGTGGAAAGAATGATGGTGAGAGATGCCAGATCTGGACTTATATTTATAGCGGTCCATATGGCCTACGTACCCTTATTAGGGATCAGGTCATCCTGTAGTTCGGGATTTATTTTGAAAAATAATTAAAAATGCATGACAGAATCCCAAAAATAAATAAAATAAACCTACATACATCATCAATAATCCAAAGTATAAAAATTTCTTTGACGATAATTCTTCGGTTTGTAAGATTCATTAACGTCTTCTTTAATAAGGTGGAGTGTATCATATGCCAAAACATGAAATTCCTCGAACCATGTCCTTGTCAACATAAAGTTCTTCGAGGCATGTCTCTTAACATGTTGAGATTTTCCTAGCTAATTATTTGATGATTAAGGACCTATTGACAGTGTTTATATGTCTAATAATGGCAATTACTCCAATGGATAGTTTTTTTTTTTTGGCATAGGCATTCTGGGTTACTACCAATCTTATTTGCGTGATTCTTTTTATGATGGCTAAATTTAGGGTCTACACTATGCAATCCGTCAGTGGTAGTTCATTCAATAATACAGGCAGTAGGAGTGGAAAGGGTGTGCCTCTATTACTTGGGCTAGAAAGTAGAGTATGCTTTGAGACCTGATCCTTCACATAGAAATGAGAGGGATGAAACTCAAAGAAGATATGGTTATCACGTATAAACTTTTGAACTAGAGAGTAGGGTTTTGTAGTTGACGAAACGTGCAAAACATTAAAAATTCGTTAGAATTTTAAGGGGAGAAAATGAAAACAGTACCAACATGAGAAAATGAGAGACCCTTATCGTTTCCCATATATAATTGATCCATGCTAGAGTAGCCATCAAAGGAGGATATGGAGTGCAGGTCAAGGGTTATTTGATTAGTGGCACTTGTGTTAAGGAACCAGGAGTAGGGTAGGGTTGGGTTGGGTTGGGTTGGGTTGGGTTGGTTTGGGGTGGAGGAATGATGTAGGACAGGAGAAGGGTGAGTAAAGTATGCGGCGGGTGGAGAGGGCTAGGCACGGAAATGGTATGTTGGGGGAAGACCAGGGTAGAGGGGTGGTAGAAAGAGGTGGATGCCATATGGCTGGTGCGGTGACAAATAGAGCACTATACTCGGTTACCTTGTTGGGAGATATGTACACCATGACCAAGTTCAGACCAACCATGTCCTCCACGGCCTCTCATTGTGCCACGACCAAAGGGGAGAGAGCGGTTATTGGTTGACACTAAGGATGCAATAAGTGCAGTAGTGTGGAACCAGAGATTGGAGGTTGTAAAAACACAACCCTAAAATGATGCAGAATTTAAAAAAAAAAAAAAAAAAAAAAAAAAAAAAAAAAAAAAGAGCAAACAATGTGCACATGTTTATGAGGTTCGACAATATTGCCTACGTCCTTGGTGAGATGAGATCCTGCTTCACTATCAATGGAGAATAAGGTTACAACGCTCGTCCTCACACCTCTCAGTATTGCTTGCATTATAGAAAAAGAAAACCTTGCTACAAAGATATAGCAAAAAATCATAATCTGGAAAGTACAAAACTGCCCTCAATGATGGAGGAGCTTTTTAGGAACTCATAACTGAGAAATGGATCTCATAGTAAGTGACCAGGTCTGGCCATACAATGAGTGTAGGAACCATTTCCTTGAAGTTCAAGTGGAGAGCCCAAAATAAGTGAATGTTGAAATTCTTTTGAAGTATAGGCTTACCAGTCATTGCCAATTCATCTGCAACAGATTTGGCACATTGCAGGAATTGGAAGATGGATTCATCTAATATGTTAACCAGATCTTGGAGAGTAAGGTGTAGAGAGATGAATCTGGTTGTGGAAGCAGAGCTAAATGTTGTGATTAAGGTATCTCATACATTCTTGCTTGACAGCTTGCTAATGGCAAGAGGGAGGACTTTCTCGGTGAGAGACACAATGAGAAGGCTCATGACAATTGCTTCCTGTTGTAACCAGAGTTAAGTGATGGTGGCTTCAATACCAAGGGAGGGAGCCATCAAGATAGCTAAAGAGGTTCTGACTCTTCAAAAATTGAAATCAAATGGTCTCATCAACTTGCCATATGCCAAGCCTGGCAAGTTGTTGTTGTTACCTTTGAGCTTGACTTACATCATCAAGCCACTCTTTTGCTCTCCAATAATAAGTTCTTCCTTTGATTTATCCACATATGTCACTGAATTTCATTGAAACCCGTGAGATAGATTGATAGAACATGGTCTATTTGGTTAAAATAGAAACAACCCTTTTTATTTTTTTTCAGTTTGATATTCACCTAGAACCGCCTTACTTCAAAACTGGATATTTATCCAACGGCTTTCCAGCACCTTTTAGTTTTTTTCCTAAATCACTTGACTTAGTTTTCTACATTTTATCATAGATAGTTATTGAAGCCACATTAGATGGTGATGATTCTAAGGCTGTGTTTGGTAATGTTTTAGAAAAATAGTTCTGGAGTTTTTTCGTTCTATGGGAACGAAAAAATGGAATAAAGCGTTCGGTGTATTTTGGTGTGTTTCATTTTTTCTGGAACAAAAAGTGAAAAAAATAAATAAATAAATAATAGAAACGAGAATTAAAGAAATGACAAAAGGTCGTTCCGTTGTTCTAGTTTCGTTCCAACAAAAAAAAAATGGCATTTTGACACAGAAACTGAAATTTTCATTTTTGACACGAAATGTTGTTTCTGGAACAGAAACGTTACCAAATGCAGCTTAAAGGATGGAAGATAGATAGAGTCCATATGGAGCTATTAATTTCCATAGTTTTTCAATCTAAACCGTTAATTATTGTTTAGACTTGGAGAGTGCATAGTAGTATGTACTAATACATATATAGATATACATAAGATGTATGTCAATACATGGATATATTTGATTGAATTAATACATGGTTAATCTAGACCATGTTCTCTCTATCCAATAGTCAAAATGGCACATCTTTCATACACATGGCAGAACATGTTTCTTACGAGGTTTTGGAAAATAATAGACCTTATGACAATAATATTTTTTCTTTTATTATTTATTGTTACTTTACACTTTGTTTATTGAAAAAAGAAAAATTGACCCTGATCCCAAAAGTTGATAATGCAAGAAAGGTGGGTCAGTTTAGATCAATTTGCCTTGGGAATTTTGTTTTCAAGTTAATCCCAAAAATCTTTGCTACACACCTATCTTCTCTACTTCCTCATTTAATTTCTGAAGAAGAAGGGGCATTTCAAAAGGAGAAAGTAATCTTCTCTTACATTGGTGTTGCTTCAAAGCTTGCAAATCTAATGACCAAAAGGAGTTTTGGAGGTAGCATGGGTCTCAAGTTGGACGTTCAAAAAGCTTTTGATACACTTGATTGTCAATTCTTATTTGATGTTCTAAAAAAATTTGGCTTTCATGCCAAATGGATAGATTGGATTCGAAAAATCCTAGAATCAACAAGGCTGTCATTATGGTTAATGGGGGACCAGTTGGGTTTTTTGGAGTGGAAAGGGGTCTCAGGTAAGGGGACCCGCTCTCGCCTATGCTGTTCATTCTTGTAGAGGAAGTTTTTTGTCGCGGACTAAAATCATTAAGGCTAAAAGGTCTAGTGAAGGGTTTGCAAGGACCAAAAAATGCGTTTACACCCTCACATTTGCTCTTTGCAGATGACTTGTTTATTTTTATTAAAGTTGACTTGCATGGAGTGAAACATCTAAGAAAATTTTTCGAAAGGTATTAAGCATATTCTGGTCAGACTTTTAATTTAGATAAAAGTCAGATGTATTTTGGCCCCATCCCGGCAGCTAGAAAGCTTCAGATCAAGGAGTCAATTCCCAACATGGTATATAGGTGTTCAGATTTTCAAAGGAAGGGTAAGAAATAATCTTATTCTACCTCTGATGGATAAATTCAAGGAGCGTCTGGATGGATGGAAAGGTCGTTTGCTCTCTATGGCAGGCAGAGTTCAATTAGTGAAGACAGTTATGAGTAGCATTCATGTTCATAATTTCTCTATTTATCTGTGGCCATCTTCTCTGATTGTAAAGATTGAAGCATGGATTCGAAATTTTATATGGATTGGAGAAACTTCTACCACCAGAGCAATAACTGTCAAATGGGATTTTCTGTGCAAATCTAAAAATGAATGAGGATTGGGAGTTAGATGGCTTAAGGATATAAATTTTTCTTGTTAACAAAGTTGGGATGGTTTATAAAGACTGACCAATCTTTATTTGGAAAATTTCTCAGAGGCCGCTTGGTTACTAAGAAGGAGACTTTAAAGAATGCTACATCTTCATCAATTCTTCCTGGTCTTCGCAAAATATGGACTTTATTGGTGAATCTGAACGTTGGATTATAGGGGAGGGTAGTTCCATTCAATTTTGGAATGATCGCTGGTTGAAGAATACCAAAATCACTGATATCCTAGGTATGCCCTCTTTATCTAGTGTTGATCTTTCTGCCACAATGACAAATTTTATCAAAAATGGGCAATGATTTCTGCCTGAGGTCTCTAACCACGCCCTGAAAGAGGTATGTGCATGTGTAAAAAGTATTAATATCCCGTCTACATATGAAAAAGATGTAAGGGTATGGTCCCTCTCTGAATCAGGAAGTTTTACAGTTAAGTCAACATGGGAAGGCATTAGGGTTACTTGTCCAATTCAAGGATCGGCATTCTAGGTGTGGCAAAAGAATATGCATCCTCAGTTTTCCATGTTTAGGTGGAGATTGTATCACAATCAATTTCCCACTGATGATCAAGTATGTAGAAGACGCGTACCAATTGCATCAAAATGTGATCTATGCAAGATGAATCATAATTCTCTAACTCACATATTTCTTGACTGCAATTTCAGTAATAATGTGTGGAAAGAAATCTTGTATTTTTTTCAGGTTCAATGGAGAAGTTTTCCTTCAATAGAGGAGCTTTTTTCATAGTAGAAAAGGAAAGCCAATGTTGTTCGACTACGCCCTGCTTGGTCAGCCATATTAGTATTTATTCCTTTTCATCTATGGAGGGAAAGGAATCAACGTAGACATGATAATGGGAGCTGTACCGCTCAAAATGTTGTCAAAAAAATATTTGATGACCTAGGGGAATTTTCAGTGTTGAGTTCTATTACTGTGAATGGAGTTCTTGATCTGACGTTATCCAGACAATTGCACCTCAGAATATCTCGAAAGGGGGCACAAAAGATCAGTGAGGTAGTCTGAAAACTACCCATGGAAGGTTTCATTAAGCTAAACATTGATGCCTGCTCTCTAGGAAATTCAGGTAGGTCTGGAACATGGGGTATTTTCTGTGATCACAGAGGAAATCATATCTTGAGTTTTTTAAGTGGCCTGGGAGTTACAACAAACTTTGTTGCAGAGTTTGAGGCTTTTTTCATGGGTATACGGATTACAAAAGAACAGAGTTGGTTGAAATTGTGGGTGGAATGCGATTCACATGCAATGGCAATTTGCATCAAAAAATGTACCATTCCATGGTTCTTCCAGCAGCAATGGCGGAGTTTAAAGGCTTACTTGGACACCATCACATGGTCAATTGCTCATTGCTACAGAGAGGCAAATAATATTGCAAATAACCTAGCAAAACATACTGCACTTGCACAGGTACTGTCAACATGGAATACTCCCCCCACTTTCACAGTGGAGGATAATACATGGGATGCTCAGCTAAGACCAAAATATAGGTTCTTATAATGGTGTTGGTTTTAGATTGATTTCCTATTCTGCTAATGGCAATGCCGAAGGTGGAGTAGTATTTCAACTCTGAAATCATGTTTTAAGATTTTTCGATTGGGTTTCTTCTCTGCTGATGGCAATGCCAAAGGTGGATTAGAAATTCAATGTTTTAAATTCATTTATTGTATATAATTTTCTCTCCTATATTAATACAATACACTTGCTGACTCTTAGCAAAAGAAAAGGTTTATTGAAAAAAAAAAAAAAAAACAACTTCTTAAAGTTGGGTTCATTTTATCAAAATTAAAAAATATCAATTTATAACTGAAACTGAAAAAAAATTGGTCGTTCAAAACAAACTACAAAAAAAAAAAAAAAAGGATTCCTTTTTGATTTTGGAAAATGAAATAAAATTCAATTTGGATTGGTTTCGATTTTATAGTTCAAGATTGTCAATTTCAATTGAAATCGAATAAAACCAAATGCTATTCAAATAAAATTAAAACTAAAAAAATTCATAGAAGAACCAAATCCTAAACAAATAAAACTTAATAAGTTCAACCGAAATTTTAAAATCATACTAAATAAGATTGAACACCTAAAAACTGAATAAGAATCAAATCAAACTTGTTCATTTTTTATTGGTTTAATACGTCCAGGTTTGGTACGGTTTTGATTCATGCATATGTTAGGGATTCTTTTACCATATTAAACATATGACTAACCTTATAGTGTTTATAATACAAGAATCATCAACAAATCATAAAAGATTAATCATGGGTGTAGTCCCTAAACCCAGAACAATAAAGTATCCCATCTTAAAATACATAACCATATAGATTTACTATATCTATAATAATCAATGGGACAACCATGACATAAACCATAAATAGGAATAAAGAAGTACATGTGTCCCATGAAACCTCTGCCCCATGTGGTTAAACATTACTCCCATGAAGATGACAATAACGAACTACGCAAGTGGAATCTTTCTACTAAGATCTTCTGCAGCCTCTTACTCTAGGGTTTCCTCTCTTTCTGTGCACTTGCTCTTGTGAGAAAGCCGTGCTCCCAAAACCAATAAGGCATTAAGTAAAGTAATGGCTGCAGGGACCGTCAGTATTCTATTTATAATAGAATCCCTAAAATCCTATTCCACTCTCACAATGGAAAGAGGTAAGAGTTTTCTAATCAGAGTGGGTCTATAATTGTTTGGGCCCAATGGATCAATCGGTATCAGTGAAGCCCACATAAAAATTCTAACAATCTCCCACTTGGGCTACACTGATACTGATGTCTTTCCATTAACTCCTGGCCAAATAATCCCAAGATTGAACACCACTCAAACAAACTTTGATCCAATCAATAATCTCTACTGTTAAACAATAGTAAAAAATACACCTCAATATACGACATATAACTATCTAATATTACAAACAATAGAAAATTATCAATCCAAATCTCCTGGAAACATATATATATATATAAGGAGTTGATATCATACCTGTGATCACATGAAATATACATTTCCTTATAGGTCCTTTCTTGATCTAAAGATCAGCCTACCTTGAAAACCTCACAGGTAGAAAACTTTAATATTAATCAACACTTGGCAAACTGTCCTTTTTTTGAATTAATATCTTACTTTGGCATACCGCCTATGACTAACTGCCACTTCCATGGATTTAGGTTAAATACCACCATAAATCATAAACTTTGGCAAATCGCCTGTGGTAAACCACCACTTCTTTGGACATAGGCTAAATACCACCATACATCATAAATTCTGACAAAATTTCGTTAATTACCTTAGCTAAGCACTGCCAATAAATCTTAACAAGCACAACCTTTAAACTTTGGCTTTTGCCACCATGATATCTTTGGTTAAATGAGATCATAAAACTCCCACTAACCAAGCATATCAAAAACCTTAATAACACCAATGTCAGAAAATATGGCTCTTGAGTACTTTATTGATAAACTTGGATGACATCACCTTTGGGCAAATGTCACATTTACCTTAGGAAATACACAATTGAACTAAATGTACCACTTTGGTGGGTTTCACTCATTCCTATCATGTTTTTCACATTAGAGATGAATATATGTACAGAAGTGTATGCTTTAATGTGTTTCTTACACAATCAGAGACAACACAAACAAATAAAGCATAAATGTACATAAATAATTCAGAGAATAGAATTTAAGATAAAATCAATTCAAAATTACTCCAAAGTCATTATAAACTTAATAGGGCAATAAAATTGTTCCTATTTCCCTTCAGTTGTGCTTTGTTCAGCAACAACACCTGTTTGGGTTCCCTGAGAGCTAAAACCAGATCAAGTAACCCTAAAAATCTCAGGTATGAATCATACACACCAAATAACCAGGCTAGAAAATTTGATATGTACACCTAGCAGATAAACTACGCAATAAATGTACATCTAGCAGATAAAACACACAAGAGTCATAACCGTAACTACATTCCTATCATTTGGGCTAAGAATGTACTGGTCCTCTTATAAATCCAAATTTACTATGAAAATACAATTACTTTTATCACATGTGGGTTTAGAAACCTCTAAGTTATAGTCATTTCCATACATGTATTTTCTTTAACTCGGGTGACATCACCTATGAGCAAATGTCACCAACTTTGCTATACTTGGAAAAACTATGAAATAATAGGATGTGCCACTTTGGTGGATTCCATCCAATCCTTTCATAGCTTCTTAGAAATATACTGTGCAGCATAAAATGTACGGAAGCTCACACCCAGTTTAATTCTAATATATTTATCCATCATAGGGTGTTTCAAACAAAACATTCAAGTACAAAATGACATGAATATGAATTTACTATATATTTCAGCCATAAATAATTCTTCAATATCATGATAATAATAAATTAATGCAAAACTCCAAATAATTCTTTTGCATGAAAAACAATATGGTACACTGAATTTATTCTCCCACTAGCAACCTATTATATCGAATTTATTCTCCCACTGGTCGAGCCACATAAAACAGCTTAAGATTCATACTTTTATTCTTCCACTTGGTTCGACCAGTCATAAATTAATCCATTTATTGGAGAACACAATTCGTTAAATGTGACATACATATAAACTTGTTCACATAGGCCCAAAAACAAAAAAAAAACCAAACATTTATCAATTAATGTTCATAAATAGGTTTTCAGAGAACAATGGCAGTGTTTGAGAACTTGGTATTGGATTGATCAAAATCAACACTAATCCAACCCAACCAATCCGAATTGATCCAATCGGAATACAAAAAATAACACATTAAATAAACCTATAACCTATGGTCATACTGGATGAAACCCTCATCCACCCTATTGCCATTGATCAACTGTCCAATACCTTTTAGGGCAAAAAACTTTGCTTTAAAAGCATAATTCCAAACTATTGATTTAGTTCTCCTAGTATAGAAAACTAGGTCTTTGAGACATATGTAGACCTCTATATTCTCAAGCCATTTTTAAAGACATTAGCTTAATGGTTCAACTCAAAGAAGAATAATCCATTCGATATTTAATTAATGTATGAAACATCAATAAAAACCAATATTACATCACTAACCATTAAACATAACCAAAGTGTCAATTGAACTACAATCTCAACCTTTAGGTCTGGAATACACTAGTCCACTCAAAAAATACAATGACTGTAGAAGCTCTTCAACTTCGAAAATTACTATCACTTTTGGATGCATAACAACTTCTAGGTTAAGGTCTGCCTATAATACACTTGCATTTATGCTTATCTTTGATAATGTCGCCTTTGGGCAAACATTACCTAATTCCTGCTAACAATTTTCTATGTCTCTGAATATAAGACAAAATATTTGAGTTGTAAATCTATTGCAGTAATCTTAGATTTTACCACTTTGGTGGATTCCATCAATTCCACTGTAATAGCTTACAACTACACCTGACAGCTTAAATTTGTGGGTTATTTAAACATGAACTAAATATCAATTTACATGTAAAAGAATAAGCATGTAACTGTTAACAAAATAAACATTACAATGCTCAATTATCAATTACTTCAAGAGTGTCAACCGGAACTACATTCCTGACCATTGGGTCTGAAACAAACTGGTCCACTCAAGTTTCTACAATTACTGCGAGACTTCTTCTAACTTTCGAAAAGTACCGCCATCTTTGGATGGACAGCATCTTCTAGGTTGAGAAATCCCTATTCTGTTTTTCACTTGCTTTAACTTTAACCTTTCTTTGATAATGTCACATTTGGGTGAACATTAGCAACTTTACTATCAATCATTATTCTCTGTCTTTTTAAACAAAGAAGACTTTGATTTGTATTCTATTACAATAAGATTGAACTTTACCACTTTGGTGGATTCCACCCAATCTTATTGTAATAGTCTACAAATTCATTCCGGTAGTTAAAAGTGGGATTGTTTAAGCATGAATAAAAAATATTCATAAACAAAAGCATGAATTACATTACCAAGAATAAACAAGTTCGTATTCTGATATGCAAGTAATGTATGAGTTGATTTTCTTTTATTTCTTCCAATTAATAGGAAAATCATAAAGAATCATTAACCACCCATACTTGTAACTTATACAAAACAAATCATAAAAGTTTATCAAAACTAGGCTCATAATATATCAAAACGAAGAGCACGAAAAACTGAACTCAACGCAAAAAACTAGGATGAAAAATTCTTCACCGTTTGCCCGTACAAGCCATTTGAAGTTGCAGAATTAAAAATAGATTTCGGGTCAAAATCCAGTTCAGGCATATTGATTTCGGGTCAAAATCCGGGTCAATTGGTCAAGATCCGGTCAACCTTTGATCGAGTCAAACAGAGTTGGTCTTGAGTTGACCCACTGCACCCCGGGTTAACTCGGTAGGGTTTCCGAGGTGACCCAGCGATGACTCGCTGCCTTTTTTTTTTTTAATTAAAAAAAAAAATT